>NC_074693.1:8661474-8716474 GCF_029448725.1 Salvelinus fontinalis
GGCATACCAGCTAACCGCTCAGATGGGTGAGGGCATACCAGCTAACCGCTCAGATGGGTGAGGGCATACCAGCTAACTGCTTAGATGGGTGAGGGCATACCAACTAACCACTCAGGTGGGTGAGGGCATACCAGCTAACGCTCAGATGGGTGAGGGTATACCAGCTAACGCTCAGATGGGTGAGGGCATACCAGCTAACCGCTCAGATGGGTGAGGGTATACCAGCTAACCACTCAGACAGGTGAGGGTATACAAGCTAATGCTAAGATGGGTGAGGGTATACCAGCTAACGCTCAGATGGGTGAGGGTATACAAGCTAACACTCAGATGGGTGAGGGCATACCAACTAACCGCTCAGATGGGTGAGGGTATACCAGCTAACCACTCAGAAAGGTGAGGGTATACAAGCTAACGCTCAGATGGGTGAGGGTATACCAGCTAACCACTCAGACAGGTGAGGGTATACAAGCTAACGCTCAGATGGGTGAGGGGTTACCAGCTAACCGCTCAGATGGGTGAGGGTATACCAGCTAACGCTCAGATGGGTGAGGATATACAAGCTAACACTCAGATGGGTGAGGGTATACAAGCTAACACTCAGATGGGTGAGGGCATACCAGCTAACCGCTCAGATGGGTGAGTGCATACCAGCTAACCGCTCAGATGGGTGAGGGTATACAAGCTAACCGCTCAGATGGGTGAGGGTATACCACCCAACCGCTCAGATGGGTGAGGGTATACCAGCTAACCGCTCAGATGGGTGAGGGTATACCAGCTAACGCTCAGATGGGTGAGGGTATACAAGCTAACGCTCAGATGGGTGAGGGCATACCAGCTAACCGCTCAGATGGGTGAGGGCATACCAGCTAACCACTCAGATGGGTGAGGGAATACCAGCTAACCACTCAGATGGGTGAGGGCATACCAGCTAACGCTCAGATGGGTGAGGGCGTACCAGCTAACCGCTCAGATGGGTGAGGGCATACCAGCTAACCGCTCAGATGGGTGAGGGCATACCAGCTAACCGCTCAGATGGGTGAGGGCATACCAGCTAACCGCTCAGATGGGTGAGGGCATACCAGCTAACTGCTTAGATGGGTGAGGGCATACCAACTAACCACTCAGGTGGGTGAGGGCATACCAGCTAACTGCTCAGATGGGTGAGGGTATACCAGCTAACGCTCAGATGGGTGAGGGCATACCAGCTAACTGCTCAGATGGGTGAGGGTATACCAGCTAACGCTCAGATGGGTGAGGGCATACCAGCTAACCGCTCAGATGGGTGAGGGTATACCAGCTAACCACTAAGACAGCTGAGGGTATACAAGCTAATGCTAAGATGGGTGAGGGTATACCAGCTAACGCTCAGATGGGTGAGGGTATACAAGCTAACACTCAGATGGGTGAGGGCATACCAGCTAACCGCTCAGATGGGTGAGGGTATACCAGCTAACCACTCAGAAAGGTGAGGGTATACAAGCTAACGCTCAGATGGGTGAGGGTATACCAGCTAACCACTCAGACAGGTGAGGGTATACAAGCTAACGCTCAGATGGGTGAGGGGTTACCAGCTAACCGCTCAGATGGGTGAGGGTATACCAGCTAACGCTCAGATGGGTGAGGATATACAAGCTAACACTCAGATGGGTGAGGGTATACAAGCTAACACTCAGATGGGTGAGGGCATACCAGCTAACCGCTCAGATGGGTGAGTGCATACCAGCTAACCGCTCAGATGGGTGAGGGTATACAAGCTAACCGCTCAGATGGGTGAGGGTATACCACCCAACCGCTCAGATGGGTGAGGGTATACCAGCTAACCGCTCAGATGGGTGAGGGTATACCAGCTAACGCTCAGATGGGTGAGGGTATACAAGCTAACGCTCAGATGGGTGAGGGCATACCAGCTAACCGCTCAGATGGGTGAGGGCATACCAGCTAACCACTCAGATGGGTGAGGGAATACCAGCTAACCACTCAGATGGGTGAGGGCATACCAGCTAACGCTCAGATGGGTGAGGGCGTACCAGCTAACCGCTCAGATGGGTGAGGGCATACCAGCTAACCGCTCAGATGGGTGAGGGCATACCAGCTAACCGCTCAGATGGGTGAGGGCATACCAGCTAACCGCTCAGATGGGTGAGGGCATACCAGCTAACTGCTTAGATGGGTGAGGGCATACCAACTAACCACTCAGGTGGGTGAGGGCATACCAGCTAACTGCTCAGATGGGTGAGGGTATACCAGCTAACGCTCAGATGGGTGAGGGCATACCAGCTAACTGCTCAGATGGGTGAGGGTATACCAGCTAACGCTCAGATGGGTGAGGGCATACCAGCTAACCGCTCAGATGGGTGAGGGTATACCAGCTAACCACTAAGACAGCTGAGGGTATACAAGCTAATGCTAAGATGGGTGAGGGTATACCAGCTAACGCTCAGATGGGTGAGGGTATACAAGCTAACACTCAGATGGGTGAGGGCATACCAGCTAACCGCTCAGATGGGTGAGGGTATACCAGCTAACCACTCAGACAGGTGAGGGTATACAAGCTAACGCTCAGATGGGTGAGGGTATACCAGCTAACCACTCAGACAGGTGAGGGTATACAAGCTAACGCTCAGATGGGTGAGGGCATACCAGCTAACCGCTCAGATGGTTGAGGGTATACCATCTAACGCTCAGATGGGTGAGGATATACAAGCTAACACTCAGATGGGTGAGGGTATACAAGCTAACACTCAGATGGGTGAGGGCATAACAGCTAACCGCTCACATGGATGAGGGCATACCAGCTAACCGCTCAGATGGGTGAGGGTATACAAGCTAACCGCTCAGATGGGTGAGGGTATACCACCTAACCGCTCAGATGGGTGAGGGTATACCAGCTAACCGCTCAGATGGGTGAGGGTATACCAGCTAACGCTCAGATGGGTGAGAGTATACAAGCTAACGCTCAGATGGGTGAGGGCATACCAGCTAACCGCTCAGATGGGTGAGGGCATACCAGCTAACCACTCAGATGGGTGAGGTTATACCAGCTAACCACTCAGATGGGTAAGGGCATACCAGCTAACCGCTCAGATGGGTGAGGGCATACCAGCTAACCGCTCAGATGGGTGAGGGCATACCAGCTAACGCTCAGATGGGTAAGGGCGTACCAGCTAACCGCTCAGATGGGTGAGGGCATACCAGCTAACCGCTCAGATGGGTGAGGGCATACCAGCTAACCGCTCAGATGGGTGAGGGCATACCAGCTAACCGCTCAGATGGGTGAGGGCATACCAGCTAACCGCTTAGATGGGTGAGGGCATACCAACTAACCACTCAGGTGGGTGAGGGCATACCAGCTAACGCTCAGATGGGTGAGGGTATACCAGCTAACGCTCAGATGGGTGAGGGCATACCAGCTAACCGCTCAGATGGGTGAGGGTATACCAGCTAACCACTCAGACAGGTGAGGGTATACAAGCTAATGCTAAGATGGGTGAGGGTATACCAGCTAACGCTCAGATGGGTGAGGGTATACAAGCTAACACTCAGATGGGTGAGGGCATACCAACTAACCGCTCAGATGGGTGAGGGTATACCAGCTAACCACTCAGAAAGGTGAGGGTATACAAGCTAACGCTCAGATGGGTGAGGGTATACCAGCTAACCACTCAGACAGGTGAGGGTATACAAGCTAACGCTCAGATGGGTGAGGGGTTACCAGCTAACCGCTCAGATGGGTGAGGGTATACCAGCTAACGCTCAGATGGGTGAGGATATACAAGCTAACACTCAGATGGGTGAGGGTATACAAGCTAACACTCAGATGGGTGAGGGCATACCAGCTAACCGCTCAGATGGGTGAGTGCATACCAGCTAACCGCTCAGATGGGTGAGGGTATACAAGCTAACCGCTCAGATGGGTGAGGGTATACCACCCAACCGCTCAGATGGGTGAGGGTATACCAGCTAACCGCTCAGATGGGTGAGGGTATACCAGCTAACGCTCAGATGGGTGAGGGTATACAAGCTAACGCTCAGATGGGTGAGGGCATACCAGCTAACCGCTCAGATGGGTGAGGGCATACCAGCTAACCACTCAGATGGGTGAGGGAATACCAGCTAACCACTCAGATGGGTGAGGGCATACCAGCTAACGCTCAGATGGGTGAGGGCGTACCAGCTAACCGCTCAGATGGGTGAGGGCATACCAGCTAACCGCTCAGATGGGTGAGGGCATACCAGCTAACCGCTCAGATGGGTGAGGGCATACCAGCTAACCGCTCAGATGGGTGAGGGCATACCAGCTAACTGCTTAGATGGGTGAGGGCATACCAACTAACCACTCAGGTGGGTGAGGGCATACCAGCTAACTGCTCAGATGGGTGAGGGTATACCAGCTAACGCTCAGATGGGTGAGGGCATACCAGCTAACCGCTCAGATGGGTGAGGGTATACCAGCTAACCACTAAGACAGCTGAGGGTATACAAGCTAATGCTAAGATGGGTGAGGGTATACCAGCTAACGCTCAGATGGGTGAGGGTATACAAGCTAACACTCAGATGGGTGAGGGCATACCAGCTAACCGCTCAGATGGGTGAGGGTATACCAGCTAACCACTCAGACAGGTGAGGGTATACAAGCTAACGCTCAGATGGGTGAGGGTATACCAGCTAACCACTCAGACAGGTGAGGGTATACAAGCTAACGCTCAGATGGGTGAGGGCATACCAGCTAACCGCTCAGATGGGTGAGGGTATACCATCTAACGCTCAGATGGGTGAGAATATACAAGCTAACACTCAGATGGGTGAGGGTATACAAGCTAACACTCAGATGGGTGAGGGCATAACAGCTAACCGCTCACATGGATGAGGGCATACCAGCTAACCGCTCAGATGGGTGAGGGTATACAAGCTAACCGCTCAGATGGGTGAGGGTATACCACCTAACCGCTCAGATGGGTGAGGGTATACCAGCTAACCGCTCAGATGGGTGAGGGTATACCAGCTAACGCTCAGATGGGTGAGAGTATACAAGCTAACGCTCAGATGGGTGAGGGCATACCAGCTAACCGCTCAGATGGGTGAGGGCATACCAGCTAACCACTCAGATGGGTGAGGTTATACCAGCTAACCACTCAGATGGGTAAGGGCATACCAGCTAACCGCTCAGATGGGTGAGGGCATACCAGCTAACCGCTCAGATGGGTGAGGGCATACCAGCTAACGCTCAGATGGGTAAGGGCGTACCAGCTAACCGCTCAGATGGGTGAGGGCATACCAGCTAACCGCTCAGATGGGTGAGGGCATACCAGCTAACCGCTCAGATGGGTGAGGGCATACCAGCTAACCGCTCAGATGGGTGAGGGCATACCAGCTAACTGCTTAGATGGGTGAGGGCATACCAACTAACCACTCAGGTGGGTGAGGGCATACCAGCTAACGCTCAGATGGGTGAGGGTATACCAGCTAACGCTCAGATGGGTGAGGGCATACCAGCTAACCGCTCAGATGGGTGAGGGTATACCAGCTAACCACTCAGACAGGTGAGGGTATACAAGCTAATGCTAAGATGGGTGAGGGTATACCAGCTAACGCTCAGATGGGTGAGGGTATACAAGCTAACACTCAGATGGGTGAGGGCATACCAGCTAACCGCTCAGATGGGTGAGGGTATACCAGCTAACCACTCAGACAGGTGGGGGTATACAAGCTAACGCTCAGATGGGTGAGGGTATACCAGCTAACCACTCAGACCGGTGAGGGTATACAAGCTAACGCTCAGATGGGTGAGGGGTTACCAGCTAACCGCTCAGATGGGTGAGGGTATACCAGCTAACGCTCAGATGGGTGAGGATATACAAGCTAACACTCAGATGGGTGAGGGTATACAAGCTAACACTCAGATGGGTGAGGGCATACCAGCTAACCGCTCAGATGGGTGAGTGCATGCCAGCTAACCGCTCAGATGGGTGAGGGTATACAAGCTAACCGCTCAGATGGGTGAGGGTATACCACCCAACCGCTCAGATGGGTGAGGGTATACCAGCTAACCGCTCAGATGGGTGAGGGTATACCAGCTAACGCTCAGATGGGTGAGGGTATACAAGCTAACGCTCAGATGGGTGAGGGCATACCAGCTAACCGCTCAGATGGGTGAGGGCATACCAGCTAACCACTCAGATGGGTGAGGGAATACCAGCTAACCACTCAGATGGGTGAGGGCATACCAGCTAACGCTCAGATGGTTGAGGGCGTACCAGCTAACCGCTCAGATGGGTGAGGGCATACCAGCTAACCGCTCAGATGGGTGAGGGCATACCAGCTAACCGCTCAGATGGGTGAGGGCATACCAGCTAACCGCTCAGATGGGTGAGGGCATACCAGCTAACTGCTTAGATGGGTGAGGGCATACCAACTAACCACTCAGGTGGGTGAGGGCATACCAGCTAACTGCTCAGATGGGTGAGGGTATACAAGCTAACGCTCAGATGGGTGAGGGTATACCAGCTAACCACTCAGGTGGGTGAGGGCATACCAGCTAACGCTCAGATGGGTGAGGGTATACCAGCTAACGCTCAGATGGGTGAGGGCATACCAGCTAACCGCTCAGACAGGTGAGGGTATACAAGGTAACGCTCAGATGGGTGAGGGTATACCAGCTAACCACTCAGACAGGTGAGGGTATACAAGCTAACGCTCAGAAGGGTGAGGGCATACCAGCTAACCGCTCAGATGGGTGAGGGTATACCAGCTAACGCTCAGATGGGTGAGGGTATACCAGCTAACGCTCAGATGGGTGAGGGCATACCAGCTAACCGCTCAGATAGGTGAGGGTATACCAGCTAACCACTCAGACAGGTGAGGGTATACAAGCTAACGCTCAGATGGGTGAGGGTATACCAGCTAACGCTCAGATGGGTGAGGGTATACAAGCTTACACTAAGATGGGTGAGGGCATACCAGCTAACCGCTCAGATGGGTGAGGGTATACCAGCTAACCACTCAGACAGGTGAGGGTATACAAGCTAACGCTCAGATGGGTGAGGGTATCCCAGCTAACCACTCAGACAGGTGAGGGTATACAAGCTAACCGCTCAGATGGGTGAGGGTATACCAGCTAACGCTCAGATGGGTGAGGATATACAAGCTAACACTCAGATGGGTGAGGGCATACCAGCTAACCGCTCAGGTGGGTGAGGGCATACCAGCTAACCACTCAGATGGGTGAGGGCGTACCAGCTAACCACTCAGATGGGTGAGGGTATACCAGCTAACCACTCAGATGGGTGAGGGCAGACCAGCAAACCACTCAGATGGGTGAGGGCGTACCAGCTAACCACTCAGATGGGTGAGGGTATACCAGCTAACCACTCAGATGGGTGAGGGCATACCAGCTAACCACTCAGATGGGTGAGGGCATACCAGCTAACCACTCAGATGGGTGAGGGCATACCAGCTAACCACTCAGATGGGTGAGGGCGTACCAGCTAACCACTCAGATGGGTGAGGGTATACCAGCTAACCGCTCAGATGGGTGAGGGCATACCAGCTAACCACTCAGATGGGTGAGGGTATACCAGCTAACCACTCAGATGGGTGAGGGCATACCAGCTAACCGCTCAGATGGGTGAGGGTATACCAGCTAACTCTCAGATGGGTGAGGGTATACCAGCTAACCACTCAGATGGGTGAGGGCATACCAGCTAACCGCTCAGATGGGTGAGGGTATACCAGCTAACCACTCAGATGGATGAGGGTATACCAGCTAACCACTCAGACAGGTGAGGGTATACAAGCTAACGCTCAGATGGGTGAGAGCATACCAGCTAACGCTCAGATGGGTGAGGGCATACAAGCTAACCACTCAGATGGGTGAGGGCGTACCAGCTAACCACTCAGATGGGTGAGGGTATACCAGCTAACCACTCAGATGGGTGAGGGCATACCAGCTAACCACTCAGATGGGTGAGGGCGTACCAGCTAACCACTCAGATGGGTGAGGGTATACCAGCTAACCACTCAGATGGGTGAGGGCATACCAGCTAACCACTCAGATGGGTGAGGGCATACCAGCTAACCACTCAGATGGGTGAGGGCATACCAGCTAACCACTCAGATGGGTGAGGGCATACCAGCTAACCACTCAGATGGGTGAGGGCATACCAGCTAACCACTCAGATGGGTGAGGGCATACCAGCTAACCGCTCAGATGGGTGAGGGTATACCAGCTAACGCTCAAATGGGTGAGGGTATACCAGCTAACCACTCAGATGGGTGAGGGCATACCAGCTAACCGCTCAGATGGGTGAGGGTATACCAGCTAACCACTCAGATGGATGAGGGTATACCAGCTAACCACTCAGACAGGTGAGGGTATACAAGCTAACGCTCAGATGGGTGAGGGTATACCAGCTAACCACTCAGACAGGTGAGGGTATACAAGCTAACGCTCAGATGGGTGAGGGCATACCAGCTAACGCTCAGATGGGTGAGGGCATACCAGCTAACCGCTCAGATGGGTGAGGGTATACCAGCTAACCACTCAGACAGGTGAGGGTATACAAGCTAACGCTCAGATGGGTGAGGGCATACCAGCTAACGCTCAGATGGGTGAGGGCATACCAGCTAACCGCTCAGATGGGTGAGGGTATACCAGCTAACGCTCAGATAGGTGAGGGTATACAAGCTAACACTCAGATGGGTGAGGGCATACCAGCTAACCATTCAGATGGGTGAGGGTATACAAGCTAACACTCAGATGGGTGAGGGTATACCAGCTAACCGCTCAGATGGGTGAGGGCATACCAGCAAACCGCTCAGATGGGTGAGGGTATACAAGCTAACCGCTCAGATGGGTGAGGGTATACCAGCTAACGCTCAGATGGGTTAGGGTATACAAGCTAACGCTCAGATGGGTGAGGGCATACCAGCTAACCGCTCAGATGGGTGAGGGCATACCAGCTAACCACTCAGATGGGTGAGGGCATACCAGCTAACCACTCAGATGGGTGAGGGCATACCAGCTAACCGCTCAGATGGGTGAGGGCATACCAGCTAACCGCTCAGATGGGTGAGGGCATACCAGCTAACGCTCAGATGGGTGAGGGCATACCAGCTAACCGCTCAGATGGGTGAGGGCATACCAGCTAACCGCTCAGATGGGTGAGGGCATACCAGCTAACCGCTCAGATGGGTGAGGGCATACCAGCTAACCGCTCAGATGGGTGAGGGCATACCAGCTAACTGCTTAGATGGGTGAGGGCATACCAACTAACCGCTCAGATGGGTGAGGGTATACCAGCTAACGCTCAGATGGGTGAGGGTATACAAGCTAACGCTCAGATTGGTGAGGGTATACAAGCTAACCACTCAGACAGGTGAGGGTATACAAGCTAATGCTAAGATGGGTGAGGGTATACCAGCTAACGCTCAGATGGGTGAGGGTATACAAGCTAACACTCAGATGGGTGAGGGCATACCAGCTAACCGCTCAGATGGGTGAGGGTATACCAGCTAACCACTCAGACAGGTGAGGGTATACAAGCTAACGCTCAGATGGGTGAGGGCATACCAGCTAACCGCTCAGATGGGTGAGGGTATACCAGCTAACGCTCAGATGGGTGAGGATATACAAGCTAACACTCAGATGGGTGAGGGCATACCAGCTAACCGCTCAGATGGGTCAGTGCATACCAGCTAACCGCTCAGATGGGTGAGGGTATACAAGCTAACCGCTCAGATGGGTGAGGGTATACCACCTAACCGTTCAGATGGGTGAGGGTATACCAGCTAACCGCTCAGATGGGTGAGGGTATACCAGCTAACGCTCAGATGGGTGAGGGTATACTAGCTAACGCTCAGATGGGTGAGGGCATACCAGCTAACCACTCAGATGGGTGAGGGCATACCAGCTAACCGCTCAGGTGGGTGAGGGCATACCAGCTAACTGCTCAGATGGGTGAGGGTATACAAGCTAACGCTCAGATGGGTGAGGGTATACCAGCTAACCACTCAGGTGGGTGAGGGCATACCAGCTAACGCTCAGATGGCTGAGGGTATACCAGCTAACGCTCAGATGGGTGAGGGCATACCAGCTAACCGCTCAGATGGGTGAGGGTATACCAGCTAACCACTCAGACAGGTGAGGGTATACAAGGTAACGCTCAGATGGGTGAGGGTATACCAGCTAACCACTCAGACAGGTGAGGGTATACAAGCTAACGCTCAGATGGGTGAGGGTATACCAGCTAACGCTCAGATGGGTGAGGGCATACCAGCTAACCGCTCAGATAGGTGAGGGTATACCAGCTAACCGCTCAGATGGGTGAGGGTATACCAGCTAACGCTCAGATGGGTGAGGGTATACAAGCTAACGCTCAGATGGGTGAGGGCATACCAGCTAACCACTCAGATGGGTGAGGGCATACCAGCTAACCGCTCAGGTGGGTGAGGGCATACCAGCTAACTGCTCAGATGGGTGAGGGTATACAAGCTAACGCTCAGATGGGTGAGGGTATACCAGCTAACCACTCAGGTGGGTGAGGGCATACCAGCTAACGCTCAGATGGCTGAGGGTATACCAGCTAACGCTCAGATGGGTGAGGGCATACCAGCTAACCGCTCAGATGGGTGAGGGTATACCAGCTAACCACTCAGACAGGTGAGGGTATACAAGGTAACGCTCAGATGGGTGAGGGTATACCAGCTAACCACTCAGACAGGTGAGGGTATACAAGCTAACGCTCAGATGGGTGAGGGTATACCAGCTAACGCTCAGATGGGTGAGGGCATACCAGCTAACCGCTCAGATAGGTGAGGGTATACCAGCTAACCACTCAGACAGGTGAGGGTATACAAGCTAACGCTCAGATGGGTGAGGGTATACCAGCTAACGCTCAGATGGGTGAGGGTATACAAGCTTACACTCAGATGGGTGAGGGCATACCAACTAACCGCCCAGATGGGTGAGGGTATACCAGCTAACCACTCAGACAGGTGAGGGTATACAAGCTAACGCTCAGATGGGTGAGGGTATCCCAGCTAACCACTCAGACAGGTGAGGGTATACAAGCTAACGCTCAGATGGGTGACGGCATACCAGCTAACGCTCAGATGGGTGAGGGCATACAAGCTAACCACTCAGATGGGTGAGGGCGTACCAGCTAACCACTCAGATGGGTGAGGGTATACCAGCTAACCACTCAGATGGGTGAGGGCATACCAGCTAACCACTCAGATGGGTGAGGGCGTACCAGCTAACCACTCAGATGGGTGAGGGTATACCAGCTAACCACTCAGATGGGTGATGGCATACCAGCTAACCACTCAGATGGGTGAGGGCATACCAGCTAACCACTCAGATGGGTGAGGGCATACCAGCTAACCACTCAGATGGGTGAGGGCGTACCAGCTAACCACTCAGATGGGTGAGGGTATACCAGCTAACCGCTCAGATGGGTGAGGGCATACCAGCTAACCACTCAGATGGGTGAGGGTATACCAGCTAACCACTCAGACAGGTGAGGGTATACAAGCTAACGCTCAGATGGGTGAGGGTATACCAGCTAACCGCTCAGATGGGTGAGGGTATACCAGCTAACCACTCAGATGGATGAGGGTATACCAGCTAACCACTCAGACAGGTGAGGGTATACAAGCTAACGCTCAGATGGGTGAGGGTATACCAGCTAACCACTCAGACAGGTGAGGGTATACAAGCTAACGCTCAGATGGGTGAGGGCATACCAGCTAATGCTCAGATGGGTGAGGGCATACCAGCTAACCGCTCAGATGGGTGAGGGTATACCAGCTAACCACTCAGACAGGTGAGGGTATACAAGCTAACGCTCAGATGGGTGAGGGCATACCAGCTAACGCTCAGATGGGTGAGGGCATACCAGCTAACCGCTCAGATGGGTGAGGGTATACCAGCTAACGCTCAGATGGGTGAGGGTATACCAGCTAACGCTCAGATGGGTGAGGGCATACCAGCTAACCGCTCAGATAGGTGAGGGTATACCAGCTAACCACTCAGACAGGTGAGGGTATACAGGCTAACGCTCAGATGGGTGAGGGTATACCAGCTAACGCTCAGATGGGTGAGGGTATACAAGCTTACACTCAGATGGGTGAGGGCATACCAACTAACCGCTCAGATGGGTGAGGGTATACCAGCTAACCACTCAGACAGGTGAGGGTATACAAGCTAACGCTCAGATGGGTGAGGGTATCCCAGCTAACCACTCAGACAGGTGAGGGTATACAAGCTAACGCTCAGATGGGTGAGGGCATACCAGCTAACGCTCAGATGGGTGAGGGCATACAAGCTAACCACTCAGATGGGTGAGGGTATACCAGCTAACCACTCAGATGGGTGAGGGCATACCAGCTAACCACTCAGATGGGTGAGGGCGTACCAGCTAACCACTCAGATGGGTGAGGGTATACCAGCTAACCACTCAGATGGGTGAGGGCATACCAGCTAACCACTCAGATGGGTGAGGGCATACCAGCTAACCGCTCAGATGGGTGAGGGCATACCAGCTAACCGCTCAGATGGGTGAGGGTATACAAGCTAACCGCTCAGATGGGTGAGGGTATACCAGCTAACGCTCAGATGGGTGAGGGTATACAAGCTAACGCTCAGATGGGTGAGGGCATACCAGCTAACCGCTCAGATGGGTGAGGGCATACCAGCTAACCACTCAGATGGGTGAGGGCATACCAGCTAACCACTCAGATGGGTGAGGGCATACCAGCTAACCGCTCAGATGGGTGAGGGCATACCAGCTAACCGCTCAGATGGGTGAGGGCATACCAGCTAACGCTCAGATGGGTGAGGGCATACCAGCTAACCGCTCAGATGGGTGAGGGCATACCAGCTAACCGCTCAGATGGGTGAGGGCATACCAGCTAACCGCTCAGATGGGTGAGGGCATACCAGCTAACCGCTCAGATGGGTGAGGGCATACCAGCTAACTGCTTAGATGGGTGAGGGCATACCAACTAACCGCTCAGATGGGTGAGGGTATACCAGCTAACGCTCAGATGGGTGAGGGTATACAAGCTAACGCTCAGATTGGTGAGGGTATACAAGCTAACCACTCAGACAGGTGAGGGTATACAAGCTAATGCTAAGATGGGTGAGGGTATACCAGCTAACGCTCAGATGGGTGAGGGTATACAAGCTAACACTCAGATGGGTGAGGGCATACCAGCTAACCGCTCAGATGGGTGAGGGTATACCAGCTAACCACTCAGACAGGTGAGGGTATACAAGCTAACGCTCAGATGGGTGAGGGTATACCAGCTAACCACTCAGACAGGTGAGGGTATACAAGCTAACTCTCAGATGGGTGAGGGCATACCAGCTAACCGCTCAGATGGGTGAGGGTATACCAGCTAACGCTCAGATGGGTGAGGATATACAAGCTAACACTCAGATGGGTGAGGGTATACAAGCTAACACTCAGATGGGTGAGGGCATACCAGCTAACCGCTCAGATGGGTGAGTGCATACCAGCTAACCGCTCAGATGGGTGAGGGTATACCAGCTAACGCTCAGATGGGTGAGGGTATACAAGCTTACACTCAGATGGGTGAGGGCATACCAACTAACCGCTCAGATGGGTGAGGGTATACCAGCTAACCACTCAGACAGGTGAGGGTATACAAGCTAACGCTCAGATGGGTGAGGGTATCCCAGCTAACAACTCAGACAGCTGAGGGTATACAAGCTAACGCTCAGATGGGTGAGGGCATACCATCTAACCGCTCAGATGGGTGAGGGTATACCAGCTAACGCTCAGATGGGTGAGGATATACAAGCTAACACTCAGATGGGTGAGGGCATACCAGCTAACCGCTCAGATGGGTGAGGGCATACCAGCTAACCACTCAGATGGGTGAGGGCATACCAGCTAACCACTCAGATGGGTGAGGGTATACCAGCTAACCACTCAGATGGGTGAGGGCATACCAGCTAACCACTCAGATGGGTGAGGGCGTACCAGCTAACCACTCAGATGGGTGAGGGTATACCAGCTAACCACTCAGATGGGTGAGGGCATACCAGCTAACCACTCAGATGGGTGAGGGCATACCAGCTAACCACTCAGATGGGTGAGGGCATACCAGCTAACCACTCAGATGGGTGAGGGCGTACCAGCTAACCACTCAGATGGGTGAGGGTATACCAGCTAACCGCTCAGATGGGTGAGGGCATACCAGCTAACCACTCAGATGGGTGAGGGTATACCAGCTAACCACTCAGATGGGTGAGGGCATACCAGCTAACCGCTCAGATGGGTGAGGGTATACCAGCTAACGCTCAGATGGGTGAGGGTATACCAGCTAACCACTCAGATGGGTGAGGGCATACCAGCTAACCGCTCAGATGGGTGAGGGTATACCAGCTAACCACTCAGATGGATGAGGGTATACCAGCTAACCACTCAGACAGGTGAGGGTATACAATCTAACGCTCAGATGGGTGAGGGTATACCAGCTAACCACTCAGACAGGTGAGGGTATACAAGCTAACGCTCAGATGGGTGAGGGCATACCAGCTAACGCTCAGATGGGTGAGGGCATACAAGCTAACCACTCAGATGGGTGAGGGCGTACCAGCTAACCACTCAGATGGGTGAGGGTATACCAGCTAACCACTCAGATGGGTGAGGGCATACCAGCTAACCACTCAGATGGGTGAGGGCGTACCAGCTAACCACTCAGATGGGTGAGGGTATACCAGCTAACCACTCAGATGGGTGAGGGCATACCAGCTAACCACTCAGATGGGTGAGGGCATACCAGCTAACCACTCAGATGGGTGAGGGCATACCAGCTAACCACTCAGATGGGTGAGGGCGTACCAGCTAACCACTCAGATGGGTGAGGGTATACCAGCTAACCGCTCAGATGGGTGAGGGCATACCAGCTAACCACTCAGATGGGTGAGGGTATACCAGCTAACCACTCAGATGGGTGAGGGCATACCAGCTAACCGCTCAGATGGGTGAGGGTATACCAGCTAACGCTCAAATGGGTGAGGGTATACCAGCTAACCACTCAGATGGGTGAGGGCATACCAGCTAACCGCTCAGATGGGTGAGGGTATACCAGCTAACCACTCAGATGGATGAGGGTATACCAGCTAACCACTCAGACAGGTGAGGGTATACAAGCTAACGCTCAGATGGGTGAGGGTATACCAGCTAACCACTCAGACAGGTGAGGGTATACAAGCTAACGCTCAGATGGGTGAGGGCATACCAGCTAACGCTCAGATGGGTGAGGGCATACCAGCTAACCGCTCAGATGGGTGAGGGTATACCAGCTAACCACTCAGACAGGTGAGGGTATACAAGCTAACGCTCAGATGGGTGAGGGCATACCAGCTAACGCTCAGATGGGTGAGGGCATACCAGCTAACCGCTCAGATGGGTGAGGGTATACCAGCTAACGCTCAGATAGGTGAGGGTATACAAGCTAACACTCAGATGGGTGAGGGCATACCAGCTAACCATTCAGATGGGTGAGGGTATACAAGCTAACACTCAGATGGGTGAGGGCATACCAGCTAACCGCTCAGATGGGTGAGGGCATACCAGCTAACCGCTCAGATGGGTGAGGGTATACAAGCTAACCGCTCAGATGGGTGAGGGTATACCAGCTAACGCTCAGATGGGTGATGGTATACAAGCTAACGCTCAGATGGGTGAGGGCATACCAGCTAACCGCTCAGATGGGTGAGGGCATACCAGCTAACCACTCAGATGGGTGAGGGCATACCAGCTAACCACTCAGATGGGTGAGGGCATACCAGCTAACCGCTCAGATGGGTGAGGGCATACCAGCTAACCGCTCAGATGGGTGAGGGCATACCAGCTAACGCTCAGATGGGTGAGGGCATACCAGCTAACCGCTCAGATGGGTGAGGGCATACCAGCTAACCGCTCAGATGGGTGAGGGCATACCAGCTAACCGCTCAGATGGGTGAGGGCATACCAGCTAACCGCTCAGATGGGTGAGGGCATACCAGCTAACTGCTTAGATGGGTGAGGGCATACCAACTAACCGCTCAGATGGGTGAGGGTATACCAGCTAACGCTCAGATGGGTGAGGGTATACAAGCTAACGCTCAGATTGGTGAGGGTATACAAGCTAACCACTCAGATGGGTGAGGGCATACCAGTTAACCATTCAAATGGGTGAGGGTATACAAGCTAACGCTCAGATGGGTGAGGGCATACCAGCTAACCGCTCAGATGGGTGAGGGCATACCAGCTAACCGCTCAGATGGGTGAGGGTATACCAGCTAACCACTCAGATGGATGAGGGTATACCAGCTAACCACTCAGACAGGTGAGGGTATACAAGCTAACGCTCAGATGGGTGAGGGTATACCAGCTAACCACTCAGACAGGTGAGGGTATACAAGCTAACGCTCAGATGGGTGAGGGCATACCAGCTAACGCTCAGATGGGTTAGGGCATACAAGCTAACCACTCAGATGGGTGAGGGCGTACCAGCTAACCACTCAGATGGGTGAGGGTATACCAGCTAACCACTCAGATGGGTGAGGGCATACCAGCTAACCACTCAGATGGGTGAGGGCGTACCAGCTAACCACTCAGATGGGTGAGGGTATACCAGCTAACCACTCAGATGGGTGAGGGCATACCAGCTAACCACTCAGATGGGTGAGGGCATACCAGCTAACCACTCAGATGGGTGAGGGCATACCAGCTAACCACTCAGATGGGTGAGGGCGTACCAGCTAACCACTCAGATGGGTGAGGGCATACCAGCTAACCGCTCAGATGGGTGAGGGTATACCAGCTAACGCTCAAATGGGTGAGGGTATACCAGCTAACCACTCAGATGGGTGAGGGCATACCAGCTAACCGCTCAGATGGGTGAGGGTATACCAGCTAACCACTCAGATGGATGAGGGTATACCAGCTAACCACTCAGACAGGTGAGGGTATACAAGCTAACGCTCAGATGGGTGAGGGCATACCAGCTAACGCTCAGATGGGTTAGGGCATACAAGCTAACCACTCAGATGGGTGAGGGCGTACCAGCTAACCACTCAGATGGGTGAGGGTATACCAGCTAACCACTCAGATGGGTGAGGGCATACCAGCTAACCACTCAGATGGGTGAGGGCGTACCAGCTAACCACTCAGATGGGTGAGGGTATACCAGCTAACCACTCAGATGGGTGAGGGCATACCAGCTAACCACTCAGATGGGTGAGGGCATACCAGCTAACCACTCAGATGGGTGAGGGCATACCAGCTTACCACTCAGATGGGTGAGGGCGTACCAGCTAACCACTCAGATGGGTGAGGGCATACCAGCTAACCGCTCAGATGGGTGAGGGTATACCAGCTAACGCTCAAATGGGTGAGGGTATACCAGCTAACCACTCAGATGGGTGAGGGCATACCAGCTAACCGCTCAGATGGGTGAGGGTATACCAGCTAACCACTCAGATGGATGAGGGTATACCAGCTAACCACTCAGACAGGTGAGGGTATACAAGCTAACGCTCAGATGGGTGAGGGCATACCAGCTAACGCTCAGATGGGTGAGGGCATACCAGCTAACCGCTCAGATGGGTGAGGGTATACCAGCTAACCACTCAGACAGGTGAGGGTATACAAGCTAACGCTCAGATGGGTGAGGGCATACCAGCTAACGCTCAGATGGGTGAGGGCATACCAGCTAACCGCTCAGATGGGTGAGGGTATACCAGCTAACGCTCAGATAGGTGAGGGTATACAAGCTAACACTCAGATGGGTGAGGGCATACCAGCTAACCATTCAGATGGGTGAGGGTATACAAGCTAACACTCAGATGGGTGAGGGCATACCAGCTAACCGCTCAGATGGGTGAGGGCATACCAGCTAACCGCTCAGATGGGTGAGGGTATACAAGCTAACCGCTCAGATGGGTGAGGGTATACCAGCTAACGCTCAGATGGGTGAGGGTATACAAGCTAACCGCTCAGATGGGTGAGGGCATACCAGCTAACCGCTCAGATGGGTGAGGGCATACCAGCTAACCACTCAGATGGGTGAGGGCATACCAGCTAACCACTCAGATGGGTGAGGGCATACCAGCTAACCGCTCAGATGGGTGAGGGCATACCAGCTAACCGCTCAGATGGGTGAGGGCATACCAGCTAACACTCAGATGGGTGAGGGCATACCAGCTAACCGCTCAGATGGGTGAGGGCATACCAGCTAACCGCTCAGATGGGTGAGGGCATACCAGCTAACCGCTCAGATGGGTGAGGGCATACCAGCTAACCGCTCAGATGGGTGAGGGCATACCAGCTAACTGCTTAGATGCGTGAGGGCATACCAACTAACCGCTCAGATGGGTGAGGGTATACCAGCTAACGCTCAGATGGGTGAGGGTATACAAGCTAACGCTCAGATTGGTGAGGGTATACAAGCTAACCACTCAGATGGGTGAGGGCATACCAGTTAACCATTCAGATGGGTGAGGGTATACAAGCTAACGCTCAGATGGGTGAGGGCATACCAGCTAACCGCTCAGATGGGTGAGGGCATACCAGCTAACCACTCAGATGGGTGAGGGTATACCAGCTAACCGCTCAGATGGGTGATGGCCTTTAAGGAGGATTAATATGAGCTTTGCTCAACTCCTGCATCTTGTGGCTACTCTGGTCTCAAAGGCTATCGAGGAGAGGCGGCGAGGAGAAGGAAAGTGGACAAAAAATGTGCTTGATGAAATGAAATCCTCCTTCTCTATTCGCTCTTCATCAGGCAAATTACGTTTACAGGATGGAATCCCAGAATAAATGTATAAAGTGATAACAACAAATGTAGGTAGTTGTGCAAGACATTTTATAGATAGAAGTAGCATATCGTTTTTAAATGTTTGCATGCTTTTCTCCTTTTGTCTTCCGTGATGGACTAATGGTGCTTTCAAGACACCTGGGAGTTCTGAAGAAAACACGGTCAAAGCATGATGTCAGTGATCTTCACGTAGGAAACTCGGAGCTCTAGAACGATGCCAGTGTCCGACTTGGAATTCCAAGGTGACCATTCCAAACTATTTCTTCCAGTTGTTTTTTTCTTTCTGAGTACCCAGTTGTGTTGAACGCACTAAAGTCGGAAGTCGGAGAATTCCGAGTTCCTAGTTGTTTTGAACGTGCTTCCTCACTAAAAGGAGGCTATCGAGGATGGGAGGACTGTCTTCCATTTTCCTACTGACAAATTGACATGCTCATCGACCACTTACTGGTTTCTGGTCAAGGAGAAGAGAAAACAGAGGAGAGAGGGCGGAGGACAGATTTTTGCCCATAGGAGGCCATAGTGGCCAATAGTGGTTGCCAATGAGATCAGCTGTGCGTGTGATCTTAGCGTGTATTGATGGTTTACCGAGAGATCACCTCGTCATATGGTTCTCAATATTGGTTGCAACTGACGCAATGTTAACATTTCTAATCGCGTGTGGTCTTTTATATACAAATATGGGACATGTCAGGCTTGTGGGACATATGCTTGACAACACTTGAAACGCTACAACATGAACAAACATTAACAAACATTTGCAGTCTGGCTTCAAATGAGTAGACAGGAGTGTGTGCTCTCCAGTGATTATCGTCACAAGATTTATTTATTTATTAATCTATTTCTTCATTCATTTGAGAAAAAATGTTGTGTTTAAAGCCCCTAGAAGAGTCTACACTGTCACGATCAAATGTACACATTGTTGTGTAGTACTTCAACCAGTAGAGATCGTTGTTGTCCTGCTGGATTTCACTAAGCCGGAATGTAACCTATTGTTTCACCACTTGATGGCAGTATACTATAATGTACTGTATGTCGAGTCCTGGATCCAGCACCTCTCTATTGGCAAGAGCTTCTGGGGAAAGATACAGAGGGATGGGGGGGGGGGGATGGGGGGGGGGGTGAAAGATGGAACAAATATGGATCTGGAGAGGAGGGAAGGAGACAGAGAGATCAGAGATAGAAGTTTATTATTCTCTGAACAGGTTTGACCCAGACTGAGGTGGAAACAGTCCTCTCAGGTTGATCACATGATCTGCTCTGCTGGACATTATTTCCATAAACAATAAATGTCCATCCAGAGGCAGGTGTGTTCTTCTGCAGAGTTACGGTACTTGTTTCTCATCAAATAGAAAAGAGTGACTTGAATCACTTGAAGAGTGTTTTGCATGCAGAGACCTAAAGGTACTGTCTGAGCTTTAGCGATCAGGACTGTGCATGTTTGTAAGGAAGAAATCAATACTATTGAGTCAGTATCATATTTGGAGAGGGTCACAAATCTTGCTGCACACTGTGGTCTCTCTCTCTCTCTCTCTCTCTCTCTCTCTCTCTCTCTCTCTCTATATATATATATATAGAGAGAGAGAGATATATCTCTCTATATGTATATATATGCACAGACTTGACTGGCGTCTCTATAAGCCAGGTCAAACAGTGTTTGCATGCAGGGCTGCATTGACATCCCTCTTTTCTATCCTAGAACTGTTGTACTGCTGCCTTGTGTCATCATTCACCAGAGAAACATGTTCAGTGAACAGTTCCTTTGGGCCTGCCATATTCCCAGTCTTAGGAGATGTGAGGAGACGCGTGGTATTAGCAGTGGGCTGTTTTGTTCCAGTGAAAAGAAAATATTTTACACACTCCCTTTTTTAGAAAACTGCCAGCTCCATACAGCTCCATACAACAGCATCTAAACAGTATGTGGGTGATGTGTGCTGGACATGAGTACATCACATGAGGTGCAGACTGAGTGTGCTGTTTCATCTCTCTCTCTCTCGCTCCCCCCTCCCCCCCCCCCCCCCCCTCTCATTCTCTCTCATTTTTCATTGTGCTGATACTGGGTAGGCAGTGGGTTGTGTGAGTGACAGCAGAGTGGAGGAGTTTTGGAAACACTGTAGTGGTTAGCAGAATAGTGATGACGGGTGCTGAGAGAGGTGGAATTGACCCCCACACTCTTTCTCTCTGCATACAAGGCACGCACACACGCGCGCGCAGACACACACACACACACACACACACACACACACACACACACACACACACACACACACACACACACACACACACACACACACACACGCACGCACGCACGCACGCACGCACACATACCTAAAACCCCTGCAGTAAGGGTATAGGCCTACCTCTCACTACTTAGCTGTAAAGATTTGATTTTACAAAGGTGCACAATGTGCTGTGCTTTGGAATGCTATTGTGTGACAACTTAAAGACATGCTCTAGTACTTTGTCAACTAGTAATTATGTTTTAAACCTCCCGCTTTGGGCTGGATGTGTAGTTCATGCATAATATATGAGCAGAAATTACTGTCTTACCTCAATTAGCCACAAAATCTCTAGTTTGAAAGCAACTGTTTTCTGGAAACTGTGCAGTGCCATTTCCCCTAGCAATTCGAGTTCTAGCCAACGAGCCCTCAGCCAATTGGCATCTGAGTGACAGTAACAAGATGCACACGCAATAGAGCGAGAGATGGAGCAATGACATGGTGCACATACAGTATGTGATGTGGTATGCAATTTTCTAGGACCATTTTTGGCTTGTGGCTGCTACTTTCAGATCTACTGGCTCAAAAGTATACACAAGTACTGGAGAATCCCTTTAATGTAGCTCAACATAGTCAGGCTACATGAATACAGCTTTATCATAGATATTACTAATCCATTGTTGATCATAACAGTCTTTATGTTTATGTTGTTCTTGATGAAAACATTGATAGCCAACATGTCCTTGGGGACATCAGGGACATAGTGGATTGGTCACGGTTTGGTTAGTGAGAAGGGTTTGTGAACATGCTGTGATGGTACATGTCCCCCTCCTACTCTCTCCTTTCCTCCATCACTCCATCCCTCTGTTGTTTCCCTGGGGAAATCACTCTCTTTTTATGCTCTGATGTCTTTCACTGTCTCAGTAGATTAATGTATTAATCACATCACACACACACACACACACACAAGCTCTGCTTTTCAGTTTGAAACCTTATCCCAGCTCTGCATTTTAGTTGGGGTGATTGACAAGGAGATACGGTTCCCAATGAGGGAAAGAAAGCTCTGACCTCTCTCTGTGAACTTACTGTAGCCAAGGCAAATACATGTACAACCTCTTAATTGGCTAAACACCAGCGCTTCATTATGACACTTCCATTATCTCTTGCTATGTTCCACCCTTTACTCTGCTGCGATGTCTTCCAGACTGTCGTTTTTGTGTTCGACCATTTTCATAACAATTAGGACAAGTTTGTTGTCGGACAACAATAGAACGTTCATGACTTAATGTGTGCCAAAGATGGTTCGATGAAAGGCGATTCTTTCACAGAGGAGTAAGAGGAATCTGGTCTGCCACGAGTGGCAGAGAATGTGGGATACTTTAGAACATGGTAAGATCAGGATTGACATTTACGCAGCATCAGCATGGACAAGTTGATAGCTCAGTTTGTCCTGGCCCAACAACCACAACAGGCAGTTCAGGAATGAATGCTGGAGGAACAGTGCCTACAAAATGTCCACCTGGTTGAGGAAATCAGGAATCAACTAGGAGGAACGCCTACCGAATCGCATCCAAAACAGTTTTTAATAAAGCTAACGGAGGCTGTCGACATAGAAACCAGTTTTTAATAAAGCTAACGGAGGATGAGGACATGGAAACCAGTTTTTAATAAAGCTAACGCAGGACGACGACATGGGAACCAGTTTTGAATAAAGCTAACGGAGGATGAGGACATGGAAACCAGTTTTTAATAAAGCTAACGGAGGATGAGGACATGGGAACCAGTTTTGAATAAAGCTAACGCAGGATGACGACATGGGAACCAGTTTTTAATAAAGCTAACGGAGGACAACGACATGGGAACCAGTTTTTAATAAAGCTAATGGAGGATGAGGACATGGAAACCAGTTTTTTAAAAAGCTAACGGAGGATGAGGACATGGAAACCAGTTTTTAAAAAAGCTAACAGAGGATGTCGACATGGGAACCTAGTTCTGCACGTTTGAACGGACAGCGTTCTGGGAAGAGCGGCCAACGGAGAAGTGGGCGAGTCTTCTGGCCCCGTTCCTGTCCGTTCCTGTCGGGAAGGAGTATTATGACCTCAACGTCGAACAGGCGGCTAACCACGACGGTCTCAAACGGGAGATACTCCGCCGCTACGTGTACAGCCTGGCCCGGCAGTCCACGACTGGAGGTTTGTGGCCGATACATCCCCCCGAGCCCAGATTAGTAACCTACTGCACATCACCAGGGTATGGCTCCTAACCTACGGATCTACCCTCTCCATCGTAGACAAAGTGGTCATGGATCGCTTCTTAAGGGCGCTACCCCACAACATGAAGAGGGCTGTGAGTCTACGCAAGCCCCAGACCTTGGAGGACCCCCTGGGAGCAGTGGAGACTCATCAGAACAATGAGGCCCTGCTGAAGGGGAGCCGGGCCGAGTCGGGGAACCGTCTGAGGGGACGACCCGCAGCTGATGACCACAGGGGGATAGAGACTAAGGGAGGTGTTTAAGGCACCCAGGTCGAGAGGAGTCAATGCTATCAGCGAGCCCAGGAGATGAGACGGGCCACGCATCAAACTACGTACGTCACCTCCTGTTGGTCCCATACTCCCAACCGGCACCCATGGTCCCGGGTAAAGTTGATGGACAAGACACGCAAGCTCAGTTGGGAGTATGGATACGCTTGTAAACACACGCCTGCTGGCCCAGAGATGTCCATCTCCTGTGTCCAAGGCGACACAAAGCGGTATCCGACTGTGCAAGCCAACATCGTTACGCCACAAGGGAGCTGCCAGATGGTGGTGGGTGCAGTACCCGAGTTGCCGGTGTCTGATCAGCAATGTCTTGATCAAACTTCCTGGTCTGCCACAGTATAAATAATACACTTTGTCAACTTTGATTTTCAGCTGTGTATCTCTCTATCTCTGACGTCTTTTCTGTCTCTGACCTTTGTCACTCTTTACAGTGTTGACAGTAGATCAGTGTTGTCATATATACTGTACAGAGCCGTTAAAATATGGAATGGTTTGAGGCTCTGACACGTGAACATCAAAATTACCTTGAAAATCACTGAAAATAGATCTGAAGGAAGTTTGTATTTGTCTATTTACATTTCCATTCTTTTAGTCTATTTTGGGGTCATTATTTTCCTATTCTCTGCCAGAGGATTCTTTGTGAATGTTAGATATTCACTAGAGTATGTCCAGTGGCCATATTTAAGCAGATGAAACAGCAAATAAATACTGTGTTCTCTGGCTTGGAAATGGGAACACTGAATTGCATTACCCATGACAAAGCTTTTACTACTGGCTTGAGATGTATAAAATACAACGCATACAGGTAGCTGCCAAAATAAACAAACACCAACATAAAGTGTCTTAATAGGGTGCTGGGCCACCACCAGCCAGAACAGGTTTAAATGCACACTGGCATAGATTCTACAAGAGTCTGGATTTCCACAAGAGTCTGGATTTCTCCAATGAGAAACACTGTCTCAGGAGCCACTCCAGAATCTCCCATAAGTGTTCAGTTGGGTTGAGATCTGGTGACTGATGTAGAAACACACACACTTTAAACCTCCTATGCTACTTTGAAACCCCTCTTTCAAAGTCACTGTAATTTCTTCTTCTAACCATGGGCAACTGGGCATTTTACTGGGCAAGTATAATGGAATGTTTGATGCTTAATTAACTCAGGAACCATACCTGTATGGAAGCACCTGCTTTCAATATACACTACATGGCCAAAGGTACGTGGACAACTCCTTCAGATGAGTGGATTCAACTATTTCAGCCACACCCGTTGCTGACAGCTGTATGAAATCAACCACATAACAATAGACAAACAATGGCAGTAGAATGACCCGTACTGAAAAGCTCAGTGACTTTTAATGTGGCACCGTCATAGGATGCCAGCTTTACAACAGGTCAGTTCGTCAAATTTCTGCCCTGCTAGAGCTGCCCCGGTCAACTTTAAGTGCTGTTATTTTGAAGTCGAAACGTCTATGAGTAACAACGGCTCAGACGCGAAGTTGTAGGCCACACAAACTCAAAGAACGGGACCGCCGAGTGCTGAAGCGCACAGCACGTAAAAATCATCATGTCCTCGGTTGTAACACTCACTAACGAGTTCCAAACTGCCTCTGGAAGCAACTTCAGCACAAGAACGGTTTGTCGGGAGCTTCATGAAATGGGTGTCCATGGCCGAGCAGCCACACACAAGCCTAAATTCAATGCCAAGAATCGTCTGGAGTGATGTAAAGCTCGCCGCCATTGGACTCTAGAGCAGTTGATCTCTGGAGTGATGAATCATGCTTTAGCATCTGGCAGTCCGACGGCTGAATCTGGGTTTGGCGGATGCCAGGAGAACGCTACCTGCCCGAATGCATAGTGCCAACTAAGTATGGTGGAGGAGGAATACTGGTCTGGGGCTGTTTTTCATGGTTCGGGCTAGGTCCCTTAGTTCCATTCTAGACGATTCTGTGCTTCCAATTTTGTGGCAACAGTTTGGGGAAGGCCCTTTCCTGTTTCAGCATGACAATGCCCCCGTGCACAAAGCAAGGTCCATACTGAAATAGTTTGTTGAGATTGGTGTGGATGAAGCAGAGACTGATGCTCAACTCTAAATTCCACTAGCAGACACTAACGCTAAACTCTAAACCTGCCTCCTAGCAGACTGACGCTAAGCAAAGAGCAATGACAACGTTTCATGTTGAATATATCCTCAATGAAATATCCTTTCTCTCCCAGGGTTTGGTGCTGGAGTAACCACACACACACACACACACACACACACACACACACACACACACACACACACACACACACACACACACACACACACACACACACACACACACACACACACACACACGTCCCTGCGTCCTATCTACAGCACAATATTAAGCTGTTGTTTACTGTAGCATGATTTAGATTGCTGTACCTTGTCAGACAATGCTGCAGAGAGTACGTCCGAACAGCGAAGGGATAAACAGAGTTCAAATATAACTATCAAGACTGTCGCTCCATCTCAGGTCTGAAACACTCAAATCAATCCATAGGGGACACTGTCATACAGTACAGCTGTTTTTTTATTGTTGTTTGTTTTTCTTTTTCAAGTGGTTTCAGATCATTTCTGTAATGGAAAGCACTATAGAAGTTGAACAAATTATTATTATTATTCAATAAAAGTAGTTCAATGTTTACTTCCCAGACATGTTTTTTTCTTTGTATTATCTTTTACCAGATCTAATGTGTTATATTCTCCTACATTCATTTCCACAAACGTCAAAGTGTTTCCTTTCAAATGGTACCAAGAATATGCATATCCTTGCTTCAGGTCCTGAGCTACAGGCAGTTAGATTTAGGCGAAAATTGAAAAAAAAAGTCTGATAATTATTTAAGCAGGAAACTGGTCCCAAGTGTCTATGTTGAGTTTGTCCTTCTCACCGTATCCTTTACTACTCTCAAGCCAGTTCCGTGAATCAGAGAGGAGGAAAATGGCTCCTTTTGAGATGTGATGACAGTAGAGTGAAGTTAATGTAACTCATTCATTATTTAACCTGCTGATGAGGACCGCTGACTGCTTATCACTCTCTGTTTGTGTGTGTGTATGTATGTGTGTGTGTGTGTGTGTGTGTGAGTCATCACTGATGTTCCTGGCAAGTCAGCAAAGCCTCCATTACCTCCCCATGTCTTCACAACAGGACTTCTAGGACTTCTTTCTTTAGTTTATGGATGGCTTTCTGTTTCACTGAATTTGAGAAAAAATCCATATATTTAAGTAACATTTCCAGCAGTCCTTTATATCCAATTATACACTTTTCATATATATTTTTGAAATATTTCCCTGAAGAAAATCAACACTGTAAGGTCTTTTCAATGTTCAGTACCCAATAGGATAAACACAGAACGTGACTCACTGTTGCTTATGGGAAGTTTTCAACAGACATCTTTACATGTCTTGACTACACTACAGTATACATCTTATTTTTATCAACCAGAATACATCATCTGTAAAACTAAAGCTATCCAGTGTTTGTGAAAATGTGTTATTGTAATAATCAGCTCACTGCTCATACAAGCAGAGCTATACAGAGCAGAAACACTGAGGGTGGGTCACAGTCACAGCTGGCACACACACACAGGGGCGTCATGCACCCCACACATCTGAGAGGGCACAAAGTACGTGATGATGGCTGGGGGGTGTTCTGGAAAAGGCAAGGCCCCCCCATCCATAAGTTGGATAATTTTTTATTTTTCTAACACCTGAAACAGCTTTTTCCTGCGATCTAGAACCATAATTCTGCTTCATTTTTCTGCATATCTAAGCATTTTGAAGTGGAAATGCCTATGAGCAACAACGGCTCAGCCGCGAGGTGGCAGGCCACACAAGCTCACAGAATGGGACGTCTCTCTCTCTCTCAGCTCCTTGTCAGTAGCATGACAATGAATACTTGCCTTCTATTTAGATTGCTGTACCTTGTCAGACAATGCTGCAGAGAGTACGTCCGAACAGCGAAGGGATAAACAGAGTTCAAATATAACTATCAAGACTGTCGCTCCATCTCAGGTCTGAAACACTCAAATCAAACCATAGGGGACTCTGTCATACAGTACAGCTGTTTTTTTTATTCTTGTTTGTTTTTCTTTTTCAAGTGGTTTCAGATCATTTCTGTTACGAAAAGCACTATAGAAGTCGAATAAATTATTATTAGTTAGTCAATAAAAGTTGTTCAATGTTTACTTCCCAGGCAGTTATTTATGAAATCATATGCATTAGTACTCTAAGTGAACTTTGAGTGATTCCATGTACATAATGCTTCTGATATTGAAAGAGAACCTTCATTAGATGAGCTGAGATTCACAGAGACAAAGACCAGATTAAGAGTGAGAGCGACCTGCAGGATCATTGACAAGGTGGACCTGAATGTTTTGACTTTGAAAACTTTTAAAAATGTATCCTTCCTTTCTTCACAAGTAGGATATGACTCGTTTCCCCGACACCAGGCCAAGCCTATTTATGGTCTAAAGAGCACTTTCAACAGGGATTCTCAATTAAGTATGATACAGTATTCCTGGTCTAAATAGCACTTTCAAAAGAGATCCTCCATTAAGCAGGAAACTGGTCCCAAGTGTCTATGTTGAGTTTGTCCTTCCCACCGTATTCTTTACTACTCTCAAGCCAGTTCCGTGAATCAGAGAGGAGGAAAATGTCTCCTTTTGAGATATGATGACAGTAGAGTGAAGTTAATGTAACTCATTCATTATTTAACCTGCTGATGAGGACCGCTGACTGCTCATCACTCTCTGTTTGTGTGTGTGTATGTGTGTGTGTGTGTGTGTGTGTGTGAGTCATCACTGATGTTCCTGGCAAGTCAGCAAAGCCTCCATTACCTCCCCATGTCTTCACAACAGGACTTCTAGGACTTCTTTCTTTAGTTTATGGATGGCTTTCTGTTTCACTGAATTTGAGAAAAAATCCATATATTTAAGTAACATTTCCAGCAGTCCTTTATATCCAATTATACACTTTTCATATATATTTTTGAAATATTTCCCTGAAGAAAATCAACACTGTAAGGTCTTTTCAATGTTCAGTACCCAATAGGATAAACACAGAACGTGACTCACTGTTGCTTATGGGAAGTTTTCAACAGACATCTTTACATGTCTTGACTACACTACAGTATACATCTTATTTTTATCAACCAGAATACATCATCTGTAAAACTAAAGCTATCCAGTGTTTGTGAAAATGTGTTATTGTAATAATCAGCTCACTGCTCATACAAGCAGAGCTATACAGAGCAGAAACACTGAGGGTGGGTCACAGTCACAGCTGGCACACACACACAGGGGCGTCATGCACCCCACACATCTGAGAGGGCACAAAGCACGTGATGATGGCTGGGGGGTGTTCTGGAAAAGGCAAGGCCCCCCCCATCCATAAGTTGGATAATTTTTTATTTTTCTAACACCTGAAACAGCTTTTTCCTGCGATCTAGAACCATAATTCTGCTTCATTTTTCTGCATATCTAAGCATTTTGAAGTGGAAATGCCTATGAGCAACAACGGCTCAGCCGCGAGGTGGCAGGCCACACAAGCTCACAGAATGGGACGTCTCTCTCTCTCTCAGCTCCTTGTCAGTAGCATGACAATGAATACTTGCCTTTTATTTAGATTGCTGTACCTTGTCAGACAATGCTGCAGAGAGTACGTCCGAACAGAGAAGGGATAAACAGAGTTCAAATATAACTATCAAGACTGTCGCTCCATCTCAGGTCTGAAACACTCAAATCAAACCATAGGGGACTCTGTCATACAGTACAGCTGTTTTTTTTATTCTTGTTTGTTTTTCTTTTTCAAGTGGTTTCAGATCATTTCTGTTACGAAAAGCACTATAGAAGTCGAATAAATTATTATTAGTTAGTCAATAAAAGTTGTTCAATGTTTACTTCCCAGGCAGTTATTTATGAAATCATATGCATTAGTACTCTAAGTGAACTTTGAGTGATTCCATGTACATAATGCTTCTGATATTGAAAGAGAACCTTCATTAGATGAGCTGAGATTCACAGAGACAAAGACCAGATTAAGAGTGAGAGCGACCTGCAGGATCATTGACAAGGTGGACCTGAATGTTTTGACTTTGAAAACTTTTAAAAATGTATCCTTCCTTTCTTCACAAGTAGGATATGACTCGTTTCCCCGACACCAGGCCAAGCCTATTTATGGTCTAAAGAGCACTTTCAACAGGGATTCTCAATTAAGTATGATACAGTATTCCTGGTCTAAATAGCACTTTCAAAAGAGATCCTCCATTAAGCAGGAAACTGGTCCCAAGTGTCTATGTTGAGTTTGTCCTTCCCACCGTATTCTTTACTACTCTCAAGCCAGTTCCGTGAATCAGAGAGGAGGAAAATGGCTCCTTTTGAGATGTGATGACAGTAGAGTGAAGTTAATGTAACTCATTCATTATTTAACCTGCTGATGAGGACCGCTGACTGCTCATCACTCTCTCTCTCTCTCTGTGTGTGTGTGTGTGTGTGTGTGTGTGTGTGTGTGTGTGTGTGTGTGTGTGTGTGTGTGTGTGTGTGTGTGTGTGTGTGTGTGTGTGTGTGTGTGTGTGTGTGTGTGCGTGTGCGTGTGCGTGTGCGTGTGCGTGTGCGTGTGCGTGTGCGTGTGCGTGTGTGTGTGTGTGTGTGTGTCTGTCATCACTGATGCTCCTGGCAAGTCAGCAAAGCCTCCATTACCTCCCCAGGTCTTCACAACAGGAGTTCTAGGACTTCTTTCTTTAGTTTATGGCTGGCTTTCTGTTTCACTGAATTTTGAGATAAAATCCATAGCTATGCTTAGGTAACATTTCCAACAGTCTAACATATCCAATTTTTATAATTTTCTTTGAAATATTTCAATGAAGAAAATCAACACTAAAAGACTTTGAGGTCTTTTCAATGTTCAGTACCCAATAGGATAAACACAGAACGTGACTCACTGTTGCTTATGGGAAGTTTTCAATAGACATCTTTACATGTCTTGACTACACTACAGTATACATCTTATTTTTATCAACCAGAATACATCATCTGTAAAACTAAAGCTATCCAGTGTTTGTGAAAATGTGTTATTGTAATAATCAGCTCTCTGCTCATACAAGCAGAGCTATACAGAGCAGAAACACTGAGGGTGGGTCACAGTCACAGCTGGCACACACACACACAGACACAGGTCCTGCGATCTAGTACCATAGTTATTATGCTTAACTCTATGTAAAAAATATGTTTATTTTCCTGCATATCTAAGCATACCTTCTTGTGCTGTCTGTATTATCCTGACTGGTGGTGGTTATTTCTTTTTTAAAGAAACAAAATATGCTTCACTGCTAAAATCTGGATAAACGATTGACAGAAATGTGAGTCTTATTCAGTACATTTAGTAATTGCTTGCTTTTCTAAAGTCTACCAATCTTGCCAGCAGGCATGCCAGCTAAGATAGTTAGACAAGCTCCTCTAACTTGATAAATAGCCTGAAATGGCTCCTAGGTAGCTAGTTATGAGGTCGGGAGATGGGGAACCTAGCATGCTAAAGACAACTTCATAAATATGTTTGCTAGCTAGTAGTATTACAGAGAAACAACAACCATGTATTTTTAAATATACAGTGTCTTCAGAAAGTAAATGAGAATTTGTTCTTAACTGAATTGTCTTGTTAAAAATAAAATCCACACACAAAACCCCATAATGACAAAGTGAAACCTTTTTTTGACATTTTTGCACATTTATTGAAAATGAAATACAGAAATATCTTGTTTACATAAGTATTCACACCCATGGGTCAATACTTTTTAGAAGCACCTTTTGTAGCGATTACAGCTGTGAGTCTTCCTGGGTAATGTTTTTTGCCTGTTTTAAAGAGGGCTCTAGAAGGTTTTATATCTGGTTTTATATCTGTTTTGTGTAGGGTTCTGGAGTGTTTTCTATCTGTTTTGTGTAGGGTTCTGGAGTGTTTTCTATCTGTTTTGTGGAGGGTTCTGGAGTGTTTTCTATAGGGTTCTGGAGTGTTTTCTATCTGTTTTGTGTAGGGTTCTGGAGTGTTTTCTATCTGTTTTGTGTAGGGTTCTGGAGTGTTTTCTATCTGTTTTGTGGAGAGTTCTGGGGTGTTTTCTATCTGTTTTGTGTAGGGTTCTGGAGTGTTTTCTATCTGTTTTGTGGAGAGTTCTGGGGTGTTTTCTATCTGTTTTGTGTAGGGTTCTGGAGTGTTTTCTATCTGTTTTGTGTAGGGTTCTGGAGTGTTTTCTATCTGTTTTGTGGAGAGTTCTGGGGTGTTTTCTATCTGTTTTGTGCAGGGTTCTGGAATGTTTTCTATCTGTTTTGTGGAGAGTTCTGGGGTGTTTTCTATCTGTTTTGTGTAGGGTTCTGGAGTGTTTTCTATCTGTTTTGTAGAGAGTTCTGGGGTGTTTTCTATCTGTTTTGTGTAGGGTTCGGGAGTGTTTTCTATCTGTTTTGTGGAGGGCTCTGGGATGTTTTCTATCTGTTTTGTGGAGGGTTCTGGAAGGTTTTCTATCTGGTTTTCTATCTGTTTTTGTTCGGGGCTCCGGAAGGTTTTCTATCTGGTTTTCTATCTGTTTTTGTTCGGGGCTCCGGAAGGTTTTCTATCTGTTTTTGTTTAGTGCTATGGAATGTTTTCTATCTGTTTTGTGGAGGGCTATGGAATGTTTTCTATCCGTTTTGTGGAGGGCTATGGAATGTTTTCTATCCGTTTTGTGGAGGGCTATGGAATGTTTTCTATCTGGTTTTCTATATGTTTTTGTTCGGGGCTCCGGAAGGTTTTCTATCTGGTTTTCTATCTGTTTTGAGGAGGGCTCTGGAAGGTTTTCTATCCGTTTTGTGGTGGGCTCTGGAAGGTTTTCTATCCATTTTGTGGAGGTGTGTGTGGCAGGAGTAGTATGTGGGGACAAGGGGTTGATTTGGGATTCAGGGTTCGATGTTCATGATGAATGGTCGTACAAACTCCCAGAGGTGTGGACTTGAGTCACATGACTTGGACTTGACTCTGACTTGAGTCACAAATTTCATGGCTTGAGACTCGACTTGATAGAAAGTAAAATAACTTGAGACTTGACTCCGACTTAGAGCCTCAAGACTCGGGACTCGGGACTCGACATTGACTTGAGAGTGATGACTTGAAATTATCTGGCTTTATTTTGTAACATTTAGTGACTAATTTTGTGGCATAGAGTCTCCTTTGACTGTGCTACTCTCCAAGCAGCCAGAGACAGTATTACACTTGCAAAAAACCCCGATTGGCTAGTGAAACGCACACTTGGTCCTCTGTTTGGACCAGCAAACTGTAAATCAACACAAGTCACTTTGCTTATTTGATCTGGTCACTAAGAGCCAATTTACGCTTGATCTGAAAATGTGGTCATAGGGGCCGTATGGATGGTCTGGCGCAATTGCGGTAGCCTCTGGAGGCACGCAGAGGCCAAAATGAGCTCGGTACCGACCACATCTCCAGGTGCCTTTCAAATGTTTTAACAATGTGGAGGGCTCTGTTTAGCTTCGCATTGACATGATTGGTTGATGGTAGGTGAGGGCGGGAGGTCCTGTATAAATACAAACTCACTTCCTTGACCACAGCTCTGCGCTGCGAAGTGCAGAAAGTATGAATGCCCTGATTTCTAAATGGGCCATATCACTGTAAATGCTGCACAGCCAGTGCAGATGACGGATTGACCATACAGCGCCTTCAAACATAAGCCTATGGCATTTCACCCAATTATGTTTAAAAACCAGCTAATCTGTTTCAGAACCAAAACATTACATGTCTTGACCAGTGACTAGACTAATGGCCAGTCATCAGCATTGGCACTCAAAGGATGGCTTACATATCCAGATTAGTGACCAGAAAGCACTTGCCTGGCAAAAATATAGTAACCTACCTACTTTAATATTATCTATATAAATACTGTTTAGCAATCTGCTACCTCAGTGGTACTGACTATATATCTAAAGATAGCTGGAACATCACACTACCTAAGGATCGGACACTTTAAAAACAAAATCTCCAAAAATGACATACCCAAATCGAACTGCCTGTAGCTCAGGACCTGAAGCAAGGATATGCATATTCTTGATACCATTTGAAAGGAAAGATTTTAAAGTTTGTGGAAATGTGAAATTAATGTAGGAGAATGTAACACATTAGATCTGGTAAAAGATAATACAAAGAAAATAACATAATTGTTTTGTTTTTGTACCATCATCTTTGAAATGCAAGAGAATGGCCATAATGAATTATTCCAGCCCAGGTCCAATTTAGATTTTGTGTATGTGCAACGTTTTAGACTGAGCCAATGAACCATTGCATATCTGTTTAAAATGTTGTATCAAGACTGCCCAAATGTGCCTAATTGGTTTATTAATACATTTCCAAGTTCATAATTGTGCACTCTCCTCAAACAACAGCATGGTATTATTTCACTGTAAAAGTTATTGTAAATTGGACAGTGAAGTTAGATTAACAAAAATGTAAGCTTTCTACCCATATCAGATATGTCCATGTCCTGGGATTGTTTTTTGTTACTTACAACCTCATGCTAATCACATTAGCCTATGTTAGCTCAAACGTCCCGCGGGCGGACACCGATCCCGTAGAGATGAAATACTTCGCTATGGGATGAAGATGTAACATATTCTGGCAAATTAATTACGATAACTGTGAGGAAGAAGAAGGCTAGAGACAGACCATGCTTTCCATCCAATCCTGTGACCCCCGCTGCACACATATTTTTTTTAACAAAATGCGTTTTATTGGCAGAAATGCCTTCTCGGACATGTGAACTTTCATGTGCTCTAATATCAAACTTGTATGCCATCTGTAAATAGAAATAAAATTGTTAAATTATGAGCCTAGTTGGTTTAGCCACAGAAAAAGTGAGCACCCTTCCCGCTAGCCATGATTGGCTGAGATAATGAGTGGGTTGGACATGCCGAGAGATGAGTTTGGATTGGTCTGCCATATAGCACACGTCTGTCTATTGGAGCTGGTCAGTATGTCTAGATAATCACATAAAACGCGACCTTTTTACAATGTATCACGTCGTAAAACTGCATAAACCTAATATCAAGTTAAAGTGTACTGTTAGCTAGCTAGCGTTAGCTGGCAGGCTCACTAGCTAATGTTATGTGTATGCTCTCCAGTTTCTGGAGCACTGAGTTTTGAAATCAGTGGAATTCAAGTATGCTAGCTAAGGAGATGGAGAAAACACCAGTCTGGATTACATCGTCAAGCTAAGGGCAACCATGCATTGAATCAAACAGGAGACGCGTCCAACCATGATGTATACTGGTAAGATAGTCTAGCTAGCTATATTTTCAAATATTACACATTTCTAATTTGGAAAGAAAGTGGTTTCATTTCAAGTTTACTGTTAGCTAGCTAATGTTACCTGGCTAGGTCGCTAGCTAACATTATGTGTATGATCTTTATCTCAGACACATTAGCTTGACTAGTTATAGCCATATAACCTGGTTGGTTAGCTACCTGGAGATTAATACAGGGTAGTAAAGTCATGAATTATGATTATGGTCCATTGTTTAGTATTTTGATCTTCGGTATTTTATTAGGATCCCCATTAGCTGTTGCAAAAGCAGCAACTACTCTTCCTGGGATCCAAACAAAACATGAAACATAATACAGAATGACATAATACAGAACATCATTAAACACAAACAGCTCAAGGACAAACTACATACATTTTTAAAAAGTTACACGTAGCCTACATGTCAATGCATACACACAAACTATCTAGGTCAAATAGGGGAGAGACGTTGTGCTGCGAGGTGTTGCTTTATGGTTTCTGAATCCAGGTTTGCTGTTTATTTGAGCAAAATGAGATGGAAGGAAATTCCATGCAATAAGGGCTTTATATAATACTGTACGTTTTCTTGAATTTGTTCTGGATTTGGGGACTATGAAAAGACCCCTGGTGGCATGTCTGGTGGGATAAGTGTGTGTGTCAGAGCTGTGTGTAAATTGACTATGCAAAGAATTTGGGATTTTCAACACATTAATGTTTCTTATAAAAAGAAGTAGTGATGCAGTCAGTCTCTCCTCAACTCTTAGCCAAGAGAGACTGCCATGCATAGTATTTATATCAACACTTTGATTACAATGAAGAGCAATACGTGCTGCTCTGTTCTGGGCCAGCTGCAGCTTAACTAGGTCTTTCCTTGCAGCACTGGACCACACGACTGGACAATAATCAAGATTAGACAAAACTAGAGTGTCACGTAGAGTAGGCCAGAAGGCTAAACTGAAAAACCTAACCTCTATCAAATAAAAAGATGGTGGAGCCGCAAAAGTACTTCTGCACAAGGGTGTTTATTTACATATTAAATCCGGAAAAACAACAGTACTGCCATCCAAAGTATACATTATGGGGACAGCTTAAAAACAATGCTGCCCCATCAACAGCTTAGTTCAAAATGCCCCCCCCCCCCCCCCTTGAACTGAAAGAGAGGCTCCTTTTGTAGGGGAAGCCCCATCAGAACATACCCAGCACTAATTAATTAAACAATTACCTTCATCAAAGCCTACATTTTCCACTCAGCTAAATATCATCAATTATATACATTGCAGCACGTTTCTCGTGATACAATATAACACATTTACGAAATCCCATCCCTGCCGACATGGAGTCTTCCGATATGCCCATTCACATGAACGAGCCATTTGGGACAGGCACTACAAAGCCAGCCCGATTACCGTAGATCTGGTCCTTATCCCAGCATACCCGGAAGCTACAGAAACGAAGAGAGAGGAACAGAACCAAACAAACAACGTGCTCATCCATAACATTGATAAGTACAATAAACGTTGCTTAAATTAAACATGAACGCTTGTCTGTGTATTCTTTAAACCAAAAACTGTTTCTGACGGGAGGTAATGAACATGGTGCGATACAAGACAAGGCTGGCATACGACATAGAAACATGATGACTGATAACAAAAGAGTGCTATATAAAGGGTAAGTAGTCAAGGGACTAATGATGTCCAGGTGTGACTTATGATGAGATGCAGATGTGCGTAATTATGGTTGCCAGGTGTGCGTAAAGATGGGTTGCCAGGACTTGTGGTTAGTACCGGAGTGGGGGAGTGGGAGTGGACATGGCACACTGGCCTACACACAATACCCCATAATTTCAAAGTGGAATTATGCGTTTTGAAATGTCTTATATATATTTTTTATTCATCAGTCTAAGGCACTGCATCGCAGTGCTTGAGGCGTCACCACAGACCGTGGTTCGAACCCGGGCTGTGTCGCATTCGGCTGGGACCGGGAGACCCACGAAGCAGAGCACAGTTGGCCCAGTATCATCCGAAGTAGGGGAGGGTTTGGCCAGCCGGGATGTCCTTGTCCAATCATGCTCTAGCGACTCTTGTGGCGGGCCTGGAGCACGCTAACACTGTCGCCAGTTGTACAGTGTGTCCTCCGACACATTGGTGCGGCTGGCTGCCGGGTTAAGCGAGCAATGTGCCAAGAAGCAGTGTGGCTTAGCAGGGTTGTGTTTGAGAGGACCCATGGCTCTCAAACATTCGCCACTCAAAGCATCCGTACGAGAGTTGCAGCGATGGGACAAGATTGTAACTACCAATTGGATATCATGACATTGGGATAATGTTGATAATGTTGGATCTTGAGTCAATAAGTATTTAACCACTTTGTTATGGCAAGCCTAAATAAGTTAGTTTGCTTAAACAAGTCACATAATAGGTTGCATGACTACTTCATCTCTATACCCCACACATGCAATTATCTGTAAGGTCCCTCAGTTAAGCAGTGAATTTCAAACACAGATTCAACCACAAAGATCAGCGAGGTTTTCTAATGCCTCGAAAAGAAAGGCCTCTATTGGTAGATGTGTCAACAAACAAAACAACAGACATTGAATATCCGTTTGAGCATGGTGAAGATATTAATTCCACTTTGGATGGTGTATCAATAAACCCAGTCACTATGAAAATGCAGATGTCCTTCCTAACTTAGTTGCCGGAGAGTAAGGAAGCAGCTCAGGGATTTCGCCACGAGGCTAATGGTGACTAAAACAGTTACAGAGTTTAATGGCTTTGATAGGAGAAAACTGAGGATGGATCAACAACGTTGAAGTCAGTCCACAATACTAACTGAATTGACAGAGTGAAAAGAAGGACGCTTGTACAGAATAAAATATTCCAAAACATGCATCCTGTTTACAACAAGGCACTAAAGTAATACTGCAACAAATGTGGCAAAGAAATTAACTTTTTGTCCTGAAAACAAACTGTTAATTTCAATACAACACATTAATGAGCACCACTCTCCATATTTTCAAGCACAGGAGGTTGGTGGCACCTTAATCGGGGAGGACGGGCTCATGGTCATGGCTGGAGCAGAACAGGGGGAATAGTATCAAACACATGGTTTCCATGTGTTTGATGCCATTCCATTTGCTCCGTTCACTGCTCAACTGAGGGATACTATTCCCCCTGTTTGATGCCATTCCATTCGCTCCGTTCCTGTCACGTTCCTGACCTGTTTTCTGTTGTTTTGTATGTGTGTGATGGTCAGGGCGTGAGTTTTGGGTGGGCAGTCTATGTTTTCCGTTTCTATGTTGGTTTTGGGTTGCCTGGTATGGCTCTTAATTAGAGGCAGGTGTTTTGCGTTTTCCTCTAATTGAGAGTCATATTAAGGTAGGAGGTTCTCACTGTTTGTTTGTGGGTGATTGTCGCTGTGTCTGTGTATTTTGCACCACACGGTACTGTCTCGTCTCGCTCGCTCGCTCGTTCGTTCGTTCGTTCGTTCCTGTTTATTGTGTTCCTCGTTTCATGTAAGTTCATAGTTTAGGTCTGTCTAGTTCGTTTTGTTATTTTTGTAAATCATTCAAGTGTATTTCGTTTCGTGTTTTTCCGTCTTGTCATTAAAAAATTATGTATTCATCACCCGCTGCGCCTTGGTCAACTCACTCACCGAAAGAGAGCCGTTACAGTTCCAGCCATGTTTTTGAGCCGTCCTTCCCTAAGCAGCCTCCACTGTTTTCAAGCATAGTGGTGGCTGCATCATGTTATGGGTATGCTTGTAATCATTAGGGACTGGTGAGTTTTCACAATAAAAAAGAAACAGAATTGAAGTAAGCACAGGCAAAACCTGATTAAGACTGCATTTTACCAGGAACTAGGATATGAATTCACCTTTCAGCAGGATAATAACCTAAAACACAAGGCCAAATCTACACTGGAGTTGCTTACCAAGAAGACAGTGAATATTCCTGAGTGGCCAAGTAACAGTTTTAACTTAAATCTACTTGATAATCCATGGCAAGAATGGTTTTTACATTTTAATTACCATTTTATATTTACATTTTTTCACTCGCTCAACTTTTTTCATTCAACTTTTTCACCCCGAACGCTTTATCTGGATGTGGTTCATCAGGACCTCCACCAGCCGGAGCTAAGTAGTAACATTAACATTATGCCTTATAATTGCAATTGCTGTACTCATAATATACAGGAGAACGATCGCCTTATAGCAAGGATAGCCGTGCTGCAAGCCCAGCTTCAGACGCAATCGTTAGGCAAGGGTCATTTAAGTGTAGGAAAGGATGAAACTGCATCTGTGCCACCAATAAGTACAGATAGTAGTATTAATCTGTGGCGTAGAAGTCCGTCACTGGCCGCGGACAGCATTTGGTTCTTCAACGCACACACGCATTCATCACTCCTCCCTGCGCCATTATAAGATAAGTTAACAACGTGGGTCGACACACAAATTAACTTCTGTCTTAGTGCATACATTTCACACTTATGTCAATGTTGATATTTGAGATATACAATATAAATTATACTTATCAATGTTGTGGATGAGCGCATTGTTTGTTTGTTCTGTTCTCTCTCTCCATCTCTGTAGCTTCCGGGTATGCTGGAAAAGGACCCGAGCTAAGGGAATTGGGCTGGCTTTATAGTGCCTGTCCCAAATGGCTCATTAATGCATATGGGCATATTGAAAGATATTGTCAGTAGTGATGTAATGTTGTAAATGTTATGTTGTGATATTGTTTAAAACCGTGTTGCAATGTATTTCCTTTAGTATGTTTAGTTAATGGAAAATGTAGGTTTGTATTGTTAATTGATTAATTAATTAGGGTTAATTGTTCTGAGGGGAGGGGCTAGCCTTACAAAAGGAGCCTCTCTTTCAGTTCAGGGGAGAGGCATGTTGAGAGGCATTTTGGAGGCATTTTGGATCGAGCTGTGGATGGGGCAGCATTGTTTTTAAGCTGTCCCATCAGGTAGACGTTGATAGCAGTACTGTTGTTTTTTGTTCCGGAATCACTTGTAAATAAACACCTTTGCACAGAAGAACTTTTGCGGCTCCGCCATCTTTTTATTTTGATAGAGGTTAGGTTATCCAGTTTAGCCTTCTGGCCTACTCTACGTGACATATGGTGGCAGTGGTGGGATGGCGCACCGCAAATCAGTGAATTCCAACAAGAGAGGTAAAGGAATGCATACAGGATTGCGTTCTCAACAGCAGCATCAACTGTCAGAAAAGGTACCTGAAGTTGAACCGGGGTGGAATACCATGGAATCGTCTGGTGAAGAAGAGGTCAAGTATGAGAAACTAGGAGCCCGACCACGGGGCCAAAGACAACCAGAACTGGGTGAGCTGCTGACTGAAGGAGCAGTTGGGGGACCAGAACCACACCCAACCATGGTAACCCTTTTTCAGCAACTTTTCACCTGCCTTGAGAGGAGGGACGAAGACCTCAAGCAGGAGTTACGTGGCCTACGCCAATCTATCCTCACAGCTCCTCACCAGGCGGAACTCGTCAGTGAGAGCCCAAGATTGGGTCTTCCAACACCAGGACGACAAAGGCTCGACGCAGCAGGGACTTCAACTCCACAGCAGGCTCCCCAAGCAGTAATGAGGCCAGCACCAGGAGACCAGTCCAGCAGTGTTAACGTCCATCTTCCAGCATTCCTGAGGAAGGAGCCAAAGATGCCCTCATACCAGCAGGGGGAGGATATTGAAAACTACCTGCTGAGGTTTGAGCGCATGGCTAAGACGTGGCAGTGGCCTGAGGTCGAGTGGGCCTGCAGGCTTGTCCCATTGCTCACGGGCAAGGCCTTAGAGGCTTACACAGCAATGGATGAGGGGCTGTCCAACGTCTACAAGGGCTTGAAGGAAGCGCTGCTGGTGAAGTTCGATATCTCACCGGAGACCTACCGTCAACGCTTCAGAGCTGCATCGACGCCATCGGGTGAGTCGCCGACAGAGACGTACCACCGCCTCAAGGGTCTCTACCGACGATGGGTTCGACCGGAAGAGAAGACACAGGACGAAATCGGTGAGGTCATCATCCTCGAGCAACTTCTACAAGTTCTACCTAATGACATTCGAACCTGGGTCCGAGAGCACGAGCCCAAGGACGGGCTTATGGCGGCCAAGCTTGCACTGCAGTATCTTAATGCACGTAAAGGGGGCCCACCACGACCTGCAGCACCCGCTCCAAGGAGTCTCAGAGACACACGGGACATCAGAGACGCCAGAGATGGTGGAGGTAACTCTGGGGGTTATGTGTCTGTGAGGAGGGAGGTAAGGGATCATGCAGTTTGCTCTGATGGAAGGGGTCTGACCTGTTTTTACTGCCGACAGCAGGGGCACAAAGCTTCAATGTGTCCGCTACGTAAATCCAAGCTCTCAGGTTACTGTTATGTACCCAGAGAGGGGGATGGTGTTCAGAATAGACAGACTCGGGAAGGGTCAGGCTTGGTACCGGTAAAAGTAAATGGTAAAATACTTACTGCAATGATTGACACCGGCAGTTCCCTGTCATTGATCAGAAAAGGTAATGTACCTGTTAATGATATTGATTACGGTCATCAGACACTGATCCAATGTGTTCATGGTGACCAGTCACAGCAGCCCACAGCTGAGCTCACAGTTGAGATTCAGGGTCAGAAATATCTCCTCAAAGTTGGGGTAATGGAGAAATTACCTTTTGAGATGATTTTGGGGAGGGATGTGCCTGTACTCTCTGATCTGTTGGGAAGTGTGGGGGGTCAGCTATATGAGCAGTCAGTTTGCCAGTCTGATGTTCAGGTGTCATGTTCAGTTGTCACTCGTGCCCAGGCCAAAGCTGGTTTACAACCTCTGCCTGACTTGTGTGATAGTCTGTGCGAGGGGGGAACCAAAGGGCCCAGAAAGTCACGCCGCCAGCGGCGTCTTGAGAAGTATGTGGGAACCCCTGTACCTGTTGCTGATGTGTCTGGGTTAGAGGTGCAATGGGATGTTCCGCAAAATTTTGCTACACTGCAGAAGTCTGATGCAACCTTGAAATGTTTGTTTGACAAGGCCTTAGCTGGGGACAGTCAATCTTCATGTGGGGGGATTTACACGGTAGACAACCACATACTCTATCTTGGGTCAGAGGCAGATAGCAGGAAGTTGGTGGTGCCATCTACCTGTAGACCACTTGTTCTCAACATTGCACATACAGTTCCATGGGCAGGTCATCTAGGGCAACATAAGACCTATCTTAGGCTCCCGTTTCTTTTGGCCCTCCATGTATACTGATGTACATACATACTGCAAATCATGCCCCACGTGCCAGAAAACCAGTGCTGTCCGTAGGTCTGACCGGGCTCCTCTATGTTCACTGCCAGTTATCTCTACCCCATTCAAGAGAATTGCAATGGACATTGTTGGACCCTTGGAGAAGAGTAGCGCAGGTTACAAGTATATATTGGTGATTTGTGACTATGCCACCCGGTTCCCAGAAGCCTTCCCACTCCGTTCCATAACCACTCCAAAAATAATCAGTGCTCTTGTTCAGCTCTTCTCTCGTGTAGGAATCCCAGATGAAATCCTAACGGACCAAGGGACAAACTTCACCTCGCGACTGATGGTTCAACTCCACCAACAGCTGGGCATTAAAGGCTTGAGGACCACTCCCTACCACCCCCAAACGGATGGGCTCGTAGAGAGATTCAATCAAACGCTCAAGAACATGCTGAGGAAGTTTGTGGCTGACACTGGTAAAGACTGGGATAAGTGGTTACCCTTTCTGCTTTTTGCTTACAGTGAGGTGCCTCAGGCATCGACAGGTTTCTCGCCATTCGAACTCCTCTATGGATGGCCAGTGCAAGGACCACTGGACCTGCTGAAGAAGTGCTGGGAAGGTTCCCCAGTAGCTACCTCAGGACAGGGGATTGTCCAGTATGTCCTCCAGATGCGAGACAGGTTGGAGCGGTACCGAGAGGAAGCTAGGGCAAACCTTCAGCAAGCCCAGAAGGCCCAGAAGAGAGGGTATGATCAGCACGCTCGCCATAGAGAGTTTGAGCCAGGACAGAAAGTCCTGCTCCTCCTTCCCTCGTCTACCAGCAAGCTCCTTGCGCAGTGGCAAGGACCGTACCTAATCGGGAGGAAGATGGGCCCGGTGACCTACGAGGTGCTGCACCCGGACAAGGGTAAGAAGAAGCAAACCTACCATGTGAACCTTCTCAAGGCATGGGAGGAGAAAGAGGAACTCTCCAAGGGAAAGTCCTTTCTGGTTCGCAGAGTAAAAGAAGACGATGATTCGGATGGGGTCACAGAGGCATGGAAAGAACGAGCAGAGGTCATACTGGCTCACCTGGAAGAAGACAAGCAAGATGAGCTGAAGCAGCTGTTTGGCAAGTATCCAGCTCTCTTCAGTCAGAGACCAGGAAGAACCAAAGTCCTAGAACACGTCATTCGTTTGAAGCCTGGGCAGAACCCAGTCCGCCAGCATCCTTACCGTGTGCCTGAGAGGCTGGTGGTAGCCCTTAAGGAAGAGGTCCACACCATGATAGAAATGGATGTTGTCGAGCCATCTTCAAGTGAATGGAGCAGCCCTATTGTCATTGTCCCAAAGAAGGATGGCTCTTTGCGTGTCTGCATGGACTTCCGTAAGGTGAATGCCATCTCCCAGTTGGATGCCTATCCCATGCCCCGCATTGACGACTTACTGGAGAGAATAGGTAGAGCTCATTACATCACCACATTGGATCTCTGCAAAGGGTACTGGCAGGTGCCCCTGGATGAACAATCCAAGGCCTACACTGCATTCCGGACGCCGATGGGCCTGTTCCAGTTCAAGGTCATGCCGTTTGGCCTCCATGGGGCCCCTGCGACTTTCCAGAGGCTGATGGACAAGGTCCTCCAGGACTGTGACGATTACTGTGCTGCTTACTTGGACGACGTGGTGATCTACAGCCACTCCTGGGAGGAGCACATACAGCATCTTAGCAGAGTCCTGGGGAAGATCCATGATGCAGGTCTCACGCTTAACCTCCTGAAGTGTGAGTGGGCGAAACAGGAGACAAAGTACCTGGGTTACCAGCTGGGTAAAGGTGAAGTTCGGCCTCAGGTGGACAAAGTGGAGTCCATCAGGAACAGCCCTCAACCCAGAACCAAGACACAGGTGAAGTCCTCCTAGGTCTGGCAGGGTGATACCGGAGATTCATTCCGCAGTTTTCGACCATCGCTGTCCCTCTGACCAACTTCACTTCAAAGGTGGCCAGCAACCCTGTGAAGTGGACTGAGGAGTGTGAGGAAGCCTTCATGATACTGAAAAACCGACTGTGCTCATTTCCTGTTCTCCAGACCCCTGATTTTCAGAAGCGGTTTCTCGTGCAGGTGGACGCTTCGGCTGTGGGAATTGGAGCTGTACTGGCCCAAGGAGAGCCAGGAGAAGAGCTTCCAGTGCTGTACCTGAGTCGGAAGCTGTTGCCCAGGGAAACCAGGTATTCTACAATCGAGAAGGAGTGCCTGGCTATAAAGTGGGCCCTAGATAGCCTCCGTTACTACCTTCTTGGGAGGGAATTTGACCTACACACGGACCACAGAGCACTGACCTGGATCCAGACCATGAAGGACCGGAATTCTCGTGTGACCAGGTGGTATCTGGAGCTCCAGCCCTTCAGGTTCTGTGTCCGTCACAAGGCAGGAAAAGAGAACGTCACGGCGGACTACCTATCAAGGCTCCCGAACCTGGTCGCTTCAGGAGAGGAGGAAGGTAATGTGACGTAGAAGTCCGTCACTGGCCGCGGGCAGCATTTGGTTCTTCAACGCACACACGCATTCATCACTCCTCCCTGCGCCATTATAAGATAAGTTAACAACGTGGGTCGACACACAAATTAACTTCTGTCTTAGTGCATACATTTCACACTTATGTCAATGTTGATATTTGAGATATACAATATAAATTATACTTATCAATGTTGTGGATGAGCGCATTGTTTGTTTGTTCTGTTCTCTCTCTCCATCTCTGTAGCTTCCGGGTATGCTGGAAAAGGACCCGAGCTAAGGGAATTGGGCTGGCTTTATAGTGCCTGTCCCAAATGGCTCATTAATGCATATGGGCATATTGAAAGATATTGTCAGTAGTGATGTAATGCTGTAAATGTTATGTTGTGATATTGTTTAAAACCGTGTTGCAATGTATTTCCTTTAGTATGTTTAGTTAATGGAAAATGTAAGTTTGTATTGTTAATTGATTAATTAATTAGGGTTAATTGTTCTGAGGGGAGGGGCTAGCCTTACAAAAGGAGCCTCTCTTTCAGTTCAGGGGAGAGGCATGTTGAGAGGCATTTTGGAGGCATTTTGGATCGAGCTGTGGATGGGGCAGCATTGTTTTTAAGCTGTCCCATCAGGTAGACGTTGATAGCAGTACTGTTGTTTTTTTTGTTCCGGAATCACTTGTAAATAAACACCTTTGCACAGAAGAACTTTTGCGGCTCCGCCATCTTTTTATTTTGATAGAGGTTAGGTTATCCAGTTTAGCCTTCTGGCCTACTCTACGTGACATAATCCCCTCACACAGTCCCCGCAGCCGGACAATTTCCTCATGGTTTCTGGAAGGAAATGCTGTAGGAATGCTCAACCGGTGTCGCTCATTCAGCCGACAGAAACTTTCAAACGGTTCTCCCCATTAAGCAACGGGTCGGAGTCAGAGGCCGAGCCTTCTCTGGTCTCTCCTCCTCCCGTTACGGGGTCTGAGACGCCGAAGCCTCCCACCATTAGCTCTGACAAATTGAAAACCTTAGTCATTAGCGACTCCATTACCCGGAGCATTAGACTTATAATGTATCATCCAGCGATCATACACTGTTTACCAGGGGACAGGGCTACCGACGTTAAGGCTAATCTGAAGAGGGTGCTGGCTAAGACTAAAACTGGCGAGTGTAAAGGGTATAGGGACATTGTCATCTACGTCAGCACCAACGATGTTAGGATGAAAGATTCAGAAGTCACCAAGCGCAACATAGCTTCAGCGTGTAAATCAGCTAGAAAGATGTGTCGGCATCGAGTATTTGTTTCTGGCCCCCTCCCAGTTAGGGGGAGTAATGAGCTCTACAGCAGTCTCACAACTCAATCGCTGGTTGAAAACTGTTTTCTGCCCCTCCCAAAAGATAGAATTTGTAGAAAATTGGTCCTCTTTCTGGGACTCACCCACAAACAGGACCAAGCCTGGCCTGCTGAGGAATGACGGACTCCATCCTAGCTGGAGGGGTGCTCTTATCTTATCTACGAACATAGACAGGGCTCTAACTCCCCTAGCTCCACAATGTGATACGGTACAGGCTAAGCAGCAGGCTGTTAGCCAGCCTGCCAGCTTAGCGGAGTCGGCCACTAGCACAGTCAGTGTAGTCAGCTCAGCCATCCCCATTGAGACCGTATCTGTGCCTCAATCTAGGTTGGGCAAAACTAAACATGGCGGGGTTACCCTTAGCAATCTCACTGGAATAAAGACCTCCTCCATTCCTGCCATTATTGAAAGAGATTGTGATATCTCACATCTCAAAATAGGGCTAATTAATGTTAGATCCCTCACTTCCAAGGCAGTTATCGTCAAGGAACTAATCACTGATCATAATCTTGATGTGATTGTCCTGACTGAAACATGGCTTAAGTCTGATGAATTTACTGTTTTAAATGAGGCCTCTCCTCCTGGTTACACTAGTGACCGAACCCCCCGCTTATCCTGCAAAGGTGGAGGTGTTGCTAACATTTACGATAGCAAATTTCATTTTACACAATAAAACTACTGCGTTTTCGTCTTTTGACCTTCTGGTCATGAAATCTAGGCAGTCTACTCAATCACTTTTTATAGCTACTGTTTACAGGCCTCCTGGGCCGCACACGGCATTCCTCACTGAGTTCCCTGAATTCCTATTGGATCTTGCAGTCATGGCAGATAACATTCACATTTTTGGTGACGTTAATATTCACATGGAAAAGTCCACAGACCCACTCCAAAAGGCTTCGGAGCCATCATCGACTTAGTGGGTTTTGTCCAACATGTCTCTGGACCTACTCACTGCCACAGTCATACTCTGGACCTAGTTTTTTCCTGTGTAATAAATGTTGCGGATCTGAATGTTTTTCCATTTTATTACATTTGCAATCGCAACAAATAATCTGCTCAGACCCCAACCAAGGATCATCAAAAGCTGTGCTATAAAAATAACCCAAAGATTCCTAGAGGCCCTTCCAGACTCCCTCCACCTACCCAAGGACATCAGAGTACAAAAATCAGTTAACCACCTAACTGAGGACCTCAATTTAACCTTGCGTAATACCCTAGATGCAGTCGCACCCCTAAAAACAAAAAACATTTGTCATAAGAAACTAGCCAAGCAAGCTTCCAGAAAAATGGAACGGAAATGACGCCACACCAAACTGGAAGTCTTCCGACTGGTTTGGAAATACAGTACCGTGCAGTATCGAAGAGCCCTCACTGCTGCTCGATCATCTTATTTATCCAACTTAATTGAGGAAAATAAGAACAATCAAAAATGTATCTTTGTTACTGTCGCAAAGCTAACTAAAAAGCAGTATTCCCCAAGAGAGGATGGCTTTCACTTCAGCAGTGATAAATTCTTGAGCTTCTTTGATGAAAATATAAAAAACTATCGGCCTATACCGAATCTCCCATTCCTCTCAAAACTTGTAGAAAAAGCTTTTGATGCAGCAACTCACTGCCTTCCTGAAGACAATCAATGTATTCAAAACACTTCAGTCTGGTTTTAGACCCAATCATAGCACTAAGTCTGCACTTGTGAACCTGGAAAATGACCTTTTAATGGTGTCAGACCGAGGCTCTGCATCTGTCCTCGTGCTCCTAGACCTTAGTGTCTGCATTTGATACCATCGACCACCACATGCTTTTGGAGAGATTGGAAAACAAAATTGGTCTACACGGACAAGTTCTGGCTTGGTTTAGATCTTATCTGTCGGAAAGATATGTTTGTCTCTGTAGATGGTTTGTCCTCTGACAAATCAACTGTAAATTTTGGATCACGACGGTCCCCAGCCCGGGGTCTCCAGCGACGGTCCCCAGCCCGGGGTGTCCAGTGACGGTCCCCAGCCCGGGGTGTCCAGCGACGGTCCCCAGCCCGGGGTCTCCAGCGACGGTCCCCAGCCCGGGGTCTCCAGCGACGGTCCCCAGCCCGGGGTCTCCAGTGACGGTCCCCAGCCCGGGGTCTCCAGAGATGAGCCACGGTTCAGCTCGACAAAGGCGGAGGGACCAGTGTAAAGATGGGGGGCAGCGTCCAGAACCAGAGCCGCCATCGAGGGTAGATGTCCACCCGGACCCTCCCCTATAAGTTCAGGTTTGCGGTCGGGAGTCCGCACCTTTGGGGGGGGGGGGGGGGCGTACTGTCATGCCCTGACCTTAATTATCTATGTTTTCTGTATTATTTTGGTCAGGTTAGGGTGTGATGAGGGTGGGTATGTGTGTTTTGGATTGTCTAGGGGTTTTGTATGTTTAGGGGTGTTTGAAGTCTAGGCATATTATAGGTCTATGGTGGCCTGAATTGGTTCCCAATCAGAGACAGCTGTTTATAGTTGTCTCTGATTGGGGATCCTATTTAGGTTGCCATTTTCCATTTTGGTTTTGTGGGTAGTTGTCTATGTTTAGTTGCATGTCAGCACTAGTTGTTTATAGCTTCACGTTCATTTTGTTGTTTTGTTAGTTTGTTTCAGTGTTCTTTGTTTATTAAAAGGAAGAATGTATCCAATCACGCTGCGCCTTGGTCTTTTCACTACGACGAACGTGACACTTCTCTTGTTGTTTATTCCCTTCTCTTGTTGTTTTTTCCCTTATCTTGTTGTTTGTTCCCTTATCTTGTTGTTTGTTCCCTTATCTTGTTGTTTGTTCCCTTGTTGTTTGTTCCCTTATCTTGTTGTTTGTTCCCTTATCTTGTTGTTTGTTCCCTTATCTTGTTGTTTGTTCCCTTCTCTTGTTGTTTGTTCCCTTCTCTTGTTGTTTGTTCCCTTCTCTTGTTGTGTATTCCCTCCTCTTATACCATCGATCACCATAAAATGAATCCATGCTTTTGTCACTTCTAGGTTATACTACAGCAATGCTCTACTTTCCGGCTACCCGGAAAAAGCACCAAATAAACTACAGTTAATGCTAGTCACGGCTGCTAGAATCTTGTCTAGAACCAACATTTTTATCATATTACTCAAGTGCTAGCCTCTCTACAATGGCTTCCTGTTAAGGCTAGGGCTGATTTCAAGGTTTTACTGCTAAACTACAAAGCATTAGGCTTGCTCCTACCTATTTTTCCGATTTGGTTCTGCCGTACATACCTCAATATTTGCTACGGTCACAAGACGCAGGCCTCCTTACAGTCCTTAGAATTTCTTAGAAAAACAACTTTAGGCAGGGCTTTCTCCTATAGATCTACATTTTTATGGAATGGTCTGCCTACCCATGTGAGAGACACATACTCTTTATTGAAGACTCATCTCTTTTTTTTTCTTTTTTTTTTCTTTTTTTCTCCCCAATTTCGTGGTATCCAATTGTTAGTAATTACTATCTTGTCTCATCGCTACAACTCCCATACGGGCTCGGGGGAGACAAAGGTCGAAAGCCATGCATCCTCCGAAACACAACCACACCAAGCCGCACTGCTTCTTAACCTGTACTGCTCTGGCGTTCCGCCAGCGGAACTCCTCTTACATTCCACTGAAAAGGCATAGCGCGAAATTCAAAATATAGATTTTTTTTAATATTTAACTTTCACACATTAACAAGTCCAATACAGCAAATGAAAGGTACACATCTTGTGAATCCAGCCAACATGTCCGATTTTTTAAATGTTTTACAGCGAAAACAGCACGTATATTTATGTTAGCTCACCACCAAATACAAAAAAGGACAGACATTTTTCACAGCACAGGTAGCATGCACAAAGCCAACCTAACTAACCAACAACCAACCAAACTAACCAACAAACAACTTCATCAGATGACAGTCTTATAACATGTTATTCAATAAATCTATGTTTTGTTCGAAAAATGTGCATATTTCAGGTATAAATCATAGTTTACATTGCAGCTACAATCAGAAATTGCACCGAAAGCAGACAGAAGAATTACAGACACCAACGCATGGATATCCTTGTCTGGTGCGCGATGACATTTACATTTACATTTAAGTCATTTAGCAGACGCTCTTATCCAGAGCGACTTACAAATTGGTGCATTCACCTTATGACATCCAGTGGAACAGCCACTTTACAATAGTGCATCTAGATCTTTTAAGGGGGGGGGGGGGGGGCAGAAGGATTGCTTTATCCTAGGTATTCCTTGAAGAGGTGGGGTTTCAGGTGTCTCCGGAAGGTGGTGATTGACTCCGCTGTCCTGGCGTCGTGAGGGAGTTTGTTCCACCATTGGGGTGCCAGAGCAGCGAACAGTTTTGACTGGGCTGAGCGGGAACTGTACTTCCTCAGTGGTAGGGAGGCGAGCAGGCCAGAGGTGGATGAACGCAGTGCCCTTGTTTGGGTGTAGGGCCTGATCAGAGCCTGAAGGTACTGAGGTGCCGTTCCCCTCACAGCTCCGTAGGCAAGCACCATGGTCTTGTAGCGGATGCGAGCTTCAACTGGAAGCCAGTGGAGAGAGCGGAGGAGCGGGGTGACGTGAGAGAACTTGGGAAGGTTGAACACCAGACGGGCTGCGGCGTTCTGGATGAGTTGTAGGGGTTTAATGGCACAGGCAGGGAGCCCAGCCAACAGCGAGTTGCAGTAATCCAGACGGGAGATGACAAGTGCCTGGATTAGGACCTGCGCCGCTTCCTGTGTGAGGCAGGGTCGTACTCTGCAGATGTTGTAGAGCATGAACCTACAGGAACGGGCCACCGCCTTGATGTTGGTGGAGAACGACAGGGTGTTGTCCAGGATCACGCCAAGGTTCTTAGCGCTCTGGGAGGAGGACACAATGGAGTTGTCAACCGTGATGGCGAGATCATGGAACGGACAGTCCTTCCCCGGGAGGAAGAGCAGCTCCGTCTTGCCGAGGTTCAGCTTGAGGTGGTGATCCGTCATCCACACTGATATGTCTGCCAGACATGCAGAGATGCGATTCGCCACCTGGTCATCAGAAGGGGGAAAGGAGAAGATTAATTGTGTGTCGTCTGCATAGCAATGATAGGAGAGACCATGTGAGGTTATGACAGAGCCAAGTGACTTGGTGTATAGCGAGAATAGGAGAGGGCCTAGAACAGAGCCCTGGGGGACACCAGTGGTGAGAGCGCGTGGTGAGGAGACAGATTCTCGCCACGCCACCTGGTAGGAGCGACCTGTCAGGTAGGACGCAATCCAAGCGTGGGCCGCGCCGGAGATGCCCAACTCGGAGAGGGTGGAGAGGAGGATCTGATGGTTCACAGTATCGAAGGCAGCCGATAGGTCTAGAAGGATGAGAGCAGAGGAGAGAGAGTTAGCTTTAGCAGTGCGGAGCGCCTCCGTGATACAGAGAAGAGCAGTCTCAGTTGAGTGACTAGTCTTGAAACCTGACTGATTTGGATCAAGAAGGTCATTCTGAGAGAGATAGCAGGAGAGCTGGCCAAGGACGGCACGTTCAAGAGTTTTGGAGAGAAAAGAAAGAAGGGATACTGGTCTGTAGTTGTTGACATCGGAGGGATCGAGTGTAGGTTTTTTCAGAAGGGGTGCAACTCTCGCTCTCTTGAAGACGGAAGGGACGTAGCCAGCGGTCAAGGATGAGTTGATGAGCGAGGTGAGGTAAGGTAGAAGGTCTCCGGAAATGGTCTGGAGAAGAGAGGAGGGGATAGGGTCAAGCGGGCAGGTTGTTGGGCGGCCGGCCGTCACAAGACGCGAGATTTCATCTGGAGAGAGAGGGGAGAAAGAGGTCAAAGCACAGGGTTGGGCAGTGTGAGCAGAATTGGCCTAGCGTCGTCCGGGTTAGGGAGGGACAAGGATATCCCTACCGGCCAAACCCTCCCTAACCCGGACGACGCTAGGCCAATTGTGCGTCGCCCCACGGACCTCCCGGTCGCGGCCGGCTGCGACAGAGCCTGGGCGCGAACCCAGAGTCTCTGGTGGCACAGCTAGCGCTGCAGTGCCCTAGACCACTGCGCCACCTGGGAGGCCCCGAAGACTCATCTCTTAAGTAGGTCCTATAATTGAGTGTAATCTGACCCAGGGGTGTGAAGGTGAACAGAAAGGCACTTGAGCAACAAACCGCCTTTGCTGTCTCTGCCTGGCCGGTTCCCCTCTCTCCACTGGGATTCTCTGCCCCAAACCCTATTACAGAGGCTGAGTCACTGGCTTACTGGACCTCTTCCATGCTTTCCCCAGTTTGGTTGGGTTGAGACACTGACGTGACCTGTCCGGGTTGGCGCCCCCCCTCGGGTTCGTGCCGTGGGGGAGATCTTTGTGGGCTATACTCGGCCTTGTCTCAGGATAGTAAGTTGGTGGTTGAAGATATCCCTCAAGTGGTGTGGGGGCTGTGCTTTGCCAAGAGGGTGGGGCTATATCCTGCATGTTTGGCCCTGTCCGGGGTTATCATCGGACGGGGCCACAGTGTCTCCCGACCCCTCCTGTCTCAGCCTCCAGTATTTTTGCTGCAAAAGTTTGTGTCGGGGGGGCTAGGGTCAGTCTGTTATATCTGGAGTATTTCTCCTGTCTTATCCGGTGTCCTCTGTGAATTTAAGTATGCTCTCTCTTTCTCTCTCTCTCAGAGGACCTGAGCCCTAGGACCATACCTCTGGACTACCTGTCCTGATGACTCCTTGCTGTCCCCAGTCTACCTGGTCGTGCTGCTGCTCCAGTTTCAACTGTTCTGCCTGCGACTATGGAAACATTGCCTGTTCACCGGACGTGCTACCTTGTCCCAGACCTGCTGTTTTAAACTCTCTAGAGACAGCAGGTGCAGTAGAGAGACTCTGAATGATCGCTATGAAAAGCCAACTGATACCTGTTGCACCCTCGACAACCATTGTGATTATTATTCTCTGAACCTGCTGGTCATCTATGAACATTTGAACATCTTGGCCATGTTCTGTTATAATCTCCACCAGGCACCGCCAGAAATGAACTGGCCACCCCTCATAGCCTGGTTCCTCCCTAGGTTTCTTCCTAGGTTCTGGCCTTTCTAGGGAGTTTTTCCTAGCCACCATGCTTCTACACCTGCATTGCTTGCTGTTTGGGGTTTTATGCTGGGTTTCTGTACGGAACTTGTGACATCAGCTGATGTAAGAAGGGCTTTAGAAATACATTTAATTGATGAATTTGATTAATCACTGCCAAAGGTGCATCTAACATGTATTGACTGAGGGGTGTGAATATTTATGCAAAGGAGATATTTCTGTATTTTGTTCTCAATAAATTTGCTAAAATGTCTAAATACATGTTTTGTCTTTGTCATTATGGGGTATTGTGTGTAGATGGTGAGATATTTGTATTTATTTAAACCATTTTGAATGCAGGCTGTAAAACAACAAAATGTGGAATAAGTCAAGGGGTATGAAAACTTTCTGAAGACACTGTCAACTAACGTGTTCTACTATATAACTTTGCAAAACACAGCTCTCCTGTAATCAGTTCATACAAACCGTACAGTACTTGCAAGAACAGCCAAAAAACATGTCTCAGTCTCAAATCAGATTTCCTAAATGACATTAAAAGGAATAATCGTTGAAATACGATATTTAACAGGATTCCTGGCTGATCTAATTTTATTGAATGAAAACCCCCTGAGGGTTGTTAATGAATATTTGTTTTGTCAGAGCATCGATTTCCTGTGGCATAACGGCGACTAGGATTGCCATGTTTGGGTAATAAATTTATCAAAGGCAGGCATTTCTATGGAAGCCCCTCAATAAAAAGAATAACGACCAACACAAAAATACCAACTCCCAAAATAGGAGTCTAGGTCAGAGAATGAGACATCACTCGTTTTCTGTGGATGGAGGGATTCTCTCTCCCTTTGTTTTGTCACTCTCTTGTATGTATTTTCATGTGTTTGGGTAGCTGTGGGCTGAGGCGGGACCAGATATCTACTATAGTATATCTCTCAAGGGATAGAGAAGGACTTTCCCATACAAGCTTATGATATCACCCCTGACAGATTTATCAGTAAGGACGGCCAGGCGACAGGCTTAAAAGATACCAAGCTGCTTTTACTAGAGCCCTGTGGTCTCACTGATGTCACAGAGGCTGTTTCTTAATATGCATACTACCGTGCTCCACACTCTCATGCTCCGAGTGTATTCTGCAACAACGTTCTCTTGACTATGTTCTTGTGAGGACGAGAGTGTGGGGAATGCATAAAACATTACATTTGATAAACTCTCGCACTCCCCCTACTGTAGTACCTCACACTTCACCTCCCCATTCACTGGACCTTCTTCCAGCCAGGACAATGGCAGTAGAGACGAAAACAAGACATACACAAAGCAACCATTTCACTTCATAACTATCAGCTAGCAATATGTAAATCGTAGTAATGTAGATAACCAGACAGTTCAACAGGCAAAATGACCTAAAACTAAAATTATGCAAGATAGATGTTGATTCTTCGTGGGTAGCTAGCTAACAATTATTTGCGGCTAGCTAATAGTAGTAGCTAGCCAGTTGGCCCTATTGACTTATTATGGGCAAGCGATCTAGAGTATGTAGGCAGGTAAACATGCCAAAATTAACACAGTATATATTTATTAACAAATCAATATAAAAATATTGTGGTCAGGCAACATCTGAGATGTGAATAGGTGACATTTCATTCTGAAGTCGGAGTGTATTTTCTCTCGCTACTGCTCAAGTAAAGGCCCCCATTGGGTTCAAGAAATTCTGCATAGTGGTTGTGTCACGGCCGTCAAAAGAAGTGGACCAAAGTGCAGCGTGCATATTCCTTTTATTTTAGAAAATTACGCAAACAAAACAACAAAAGAAGAAACGAAGAAAAGAACCGTGAAGCTTACAGGGCTAAGTGCCACTAACAAAGATAACTACCCACACTGAAAGGAGGGAAAAGGGCTACCTAAGTATGATTCCTAATCAGAGACAACGATAGACACCTGTGCCTGATTGAGAACCATATCCGGCCAAAACATAGAAATAAAGAAACATAGAAAAC
>NC_074693.1:8721474-8961841 GCF_029448725.1 Salvelinus fontinalis
TCCACTCCCCTGTCCTCTAAGGGTTAAATACCTTCCCCTCCCCTGTACTCTATGGGTTAAATACATTCCCCTCCCTTGTCCTCTAAGGGTTAAATACCTTCCCATCCCCTGTCCTCTAAGGGTAAAAACGTCCTCTCTACCCTGACTGCAACGCCACCACATCTAAAGTTATATGGCCCCCTCTGAGTACAATGTTAATTACAGCTAATTATCAGTTTACTACCTGAATACAATGACAGGCATCTCAGACTCCATAAACTGGACCCTGTCCAACGTTGATAGTATACTTCACAAATGGACCGCTCCTAGCTTCCTTCCTTGAGGTACTGTATTGGTTAAAGTAGTAGGTCTTTCATGTACAGGTAACTCCCAAATGAAAGGAAACACCAAAATGAAGTGTCTTAAATTAATAGGGCGTTGGACCTCCACGAGCCAGAACAGCTTCAATGCACCTTGGAATAGATTCTACAAGTGTCTGGAACTCTATCGAAGGGATGTGACACCATTCTTCCATGAGAAAGTCCATAATTTGGTGTTTTGTTGAAGGTGGTAGAAAACGCTGTCTCAGACGCCACTCCAGAATCTCCCATAAGTGTTCCATTGGGTTGAGATCTGGTGACTGAGAAGGCCATGGCATAAGGTTTACATAATTTTCATGCTCATCAAACCATTCAGTGACCACTCGTACCCTGTGGCTGGGGGTATTGTCATCCTATGGGGGCATAGGCATGGTAGCCAAAATAATGGCCTGCCCAACATTTTTATACATGACCCTAAGCATAATTGAATGTTAATTGCTTAATTAACTCATGAAGCCAAGCTATGTGTGTCACGCCCTGGCCTTAGTTATCTTTGTTTTCTTTATTATTTTAGTTAGGTCAGGGTGTGACATGGGGTATGTATGTGTTTTTGTAGTGTCTAGGGGTGTTGTATGTGTATGGGGCAGTGTCTAGTGTAGTTGTCTAGGTAAGTCTATGGTTGCCTGAAGGGTTCTCAATCAGAGACAGCTGTCATTCATTGTCTCTGATTGGGAGCCATATTTAGGGCAGCCATAGGCATTAGGTTAATGTGATTAATTGTCTATGTTGTACGTTTGTAGCTTGTGTGTGCACTTACGTCTATAGCTTCACGATCGTTTGTTGTTTTGTTTTGTAAAAGTGTTCGTTTCGTGTTTCGTCATCTTTAATAAAAGAAGATGTCTTCATATCCCGCTGCGCCTTGGTCCGCTTATTATGACGATCGTGACAATGTGGAAGCACCTGATATCAATATATACTGTACAGTACATTCGGAAAGTATTCAGACCCCTTCCTTGTTTAAACATTTTGTTACGTTACAGCCTTATTCTAAAATTGATTGAATAAATGTTTTTCCTCATCAATCTATAAACAATACCCCATAATTACAAAGCGAAAACAGGTTTTTAGAAAATTTTAGCAAATGTATATAACATAACATCAGCATTCAGACCCTTTGCTGTGAGCTCAGGTGCATCCTGTTTCCGTTGATCATCCTTCAAATGTTTCTACAACTTGATTGGAGTCCACCTTTGGTAAATTCAATTGGAAAGGCACACTCCTGTCTGGATAAGGTTCCGCAGTTGACAGTGCATTTCAAAGCAAAAGCCAAGCCATGAGATATAATGGAATTGCCCGTAGAGCTCCGGGACAGGATTGTTTCGAGGCACAGATCTGAGGAAGGGTTTTTCAGTGGCAGGGACTGGGAGACTAGTCAGGATCAAGAGAAAGATGAATGGAGCAAAGTACAGAGAGATCTTTGATCTTTGATGACAACCTGCTCCAGAGCAATCAGTATTTCAGACTGGGGAGAAGGTTCACCTTCCAACAAGACAATGACCCTAAGCAGACAGCCAAGACAACATTGGACTGGCGTTGGGACAAGTCTCTGAACGTCCTTGAGTGGCCCAGCCAGAGCCTGGACTTGAACCTGATAGAACATCTCTGGAGAGACCTGAAAATAGCTGTGCAGTGACGATCCCCATCCAACCTAACAGAGCTTGAGAGGTTCTGCAGAGAAGAATGGGAGAAACTCCCCAAATACAGGTGTGCCAAACTTGTAGTGTCGTACCCAGGAAGACTTGAGGCTGTAACTGAGGCTGTAACTGCCAAAAGTGCTTTAACAAAGAACTGAGTAAATGGTCTGAATACTTATGTAAATGTACAATTTTTTATTTTATTTTTGCAAAACGTTATTTCATTATGGGGTTTTGTGTTTAGAATAGCATAACAAAATGTCAAGGGGTCAGAGTACTTTCCAAATGCACTGTACTTTGTATATTTATTTTACTCAATTGGTTCCATTATTTTCACTTACTTGACTGTTTCCTCAGGGAACAGGAAGAGAGGGGATGCTTGGTGACTGTTTACTCAGAGAACAGGAAGAGAGGGGATGCTTGGTGACTGTTTACTCAGAGAACAGGAAGAGAGAGGATGCTTGGTGACTGTTTACTCAGGGAACAGGAAGAGAGAGGATGCTTGGTGACTGTTTACTCAGGGAACAGGAAGAGAGAGGATGCTTGGTGACTGTTTACTCAGGGAACAGGAAGAGAGAGGATGCTTGGTGACTGTTTACTCAGAGAACAGGAAGAGAGAGGATGCTTGGTGACTGTTTACTCAGAGAACAGGAAGAGAGAGGATGCTTGGTGACTGTTTACTCGGAGAACAGGAAGAGAGGGAATGCTTGGTGACTGTTTCCTCACAAAACAGGAAGAGAGGGGATGCTTGGTGACTGTTTACTCAGAGAACAGGAAGAGAGAGAGGATGCTTGGTGATTGTTTCCTCAGAGAACAGGAAGAGAGGGGATGCTTGGTGACGGTTTCCTGAGAGAACAGGAAGAGAGGGGATGCTTGGTGACTGTTTCCTCAGAGAACAGGAAGAGAGGGGATGCTTGGTGACTGTTTCCTCAGAGAACTGGAAGAGAGGGGATGCTTGGTGACTGTTTCCTCAGGGAACAGGAAGAGAGGGGATGCTTGGTGACTGTTTCCTCAGAGAACAGGAAGAGAGGGGATGCTTGGTGACTGTTTCCTCAGAGAACAGGAAGAGAGGGGATGCTTGGTGACTGTTTCTTCAGAGAACAGGTAGAGAGGGGATGCTTGGTGACTGTTTCCTCAGAGAACAGGAAGAGAGGGGATGCTTGGTGACTGTTTACTCAGAGAACAGGAAGAGAGGGGATGCTTGGTGACTGTTTACTCAGGGAACAGGAAGAGAGAGGATGCTTGGTGACTGTTTACTCAGAGAACAGGAAGAGAGAGAGGATGCTTGGTGATTGTTTCCTCAGAGAACAGGAAGAGAGGGGATGCTTGGTGACTGTTTCCTGAGAGAACAGGAAGAGAGGGGATGCTTGGTGACTGTTTCCTCATAGAACAGGAAGAGAGGGGATGCTTGGTGACTGTTTCCTCAGAGAACAGGAAGAGAGGGGATGCTTGGTGACTGTTTCCTCAGGGAACAGGAAGAGAGGGGATGCTTGGTGACTGTTTCCTCAGAGAACAGGAAGAGAGGGGATGCTTGGTGACTGTTTCCTCAGAGAACAGGAAGAGAGGGGATGCTTGGTGACTGTTTCCTCAGAGAACAGGTAGAGAGGGGATGCTTGGTGACTGTTTCCTCAGAGAACAGGAAGTGAGGGGATGCTTGGTGACTGTTTCCTCAGAGAACAGGAAGAGAGGGGATGCTTGGTGACTGTTTACTCAGAGAACAGGAAGAGAGGGGATGCTTGGTGACTGTTTACTCAGGGAACAGGAAGAGAGAGGATGCTTGGTGACTGTTTACTCAGGGAACAGTAAGAGAGAGGATGCTTGGTGACTGTTTACTCAGAGAACAGGAAGAGAGAGGATGCTTGGTGACTGTTTACTCAGAGAACAGGAAGAGAGAGGATGCTTGGTGACTGTTTACACGGAGAACAGGAGGAGAGGGAATGCTTGGTGACTGTTTCCTCACAAAACAGGAAGAGAGGGGATGCTTGGTGACTGTTTACTCAGAGAACAGGAAGAGAGAGAGGATGCTTGGTGATTGTTTCCTCAGAGAACAGGAAGAGAGGGGATGCTTGGTGACTGTTTCCTGAGAGAACAGGAAGAGAGGGGATGCTTGGTGACTGTTTCCTCAGAGAACAGGAAGAGAGGGGATGCTTGGTGACTGTTTACTCAGAGAACAGGAAGAGAGGGGATGCTTGGTGACTGTTTCCTCAGGGAACAGGAAGAGAGGGGATGCTTGGTGACTGTTTACTCAGGGAACAAGAAGAGAGAGGATGCTTGGTGACTGTTTCCTCAGGGAACAGGAAGAGAGAGAATGCTTGGTGACTGTTTCCTCAGAGAACAGGAAGAGAGGGGATGCTTGGTGACTGTTTACTCAGGAAACAGGAAGAGAGAGGATGCTTGGTGACTGTTTACTCTTAGAACAGGAAGAGAGGGGATGCTTTGTGACTGTTTACTCAGGGAACAGGAAGAGAGAGGATGCTTGGTGACTGTTTACTCTGAGAACAGGAAGAGAGAGGATGCTTGGAGTGTATTCCAACATGCTTCAACACGTTCTGCTCAGAGGGTGTTTTCTGTATCTCCTCAAAGCAAACACATTCACTCCTCTCTCTCTCTCTCTCACACACACACACACACACACACACACACACACACACACACACACACACACACCATAATCACACATAGTCACATAGGTCAGGGGTTATTAGGGCCGGGGTGTGTGTGTGTGTGTGTGTGTGTGTGTGTGTGTGTGTGTGTGTGTGTGTGTGTGTGTGTGTGTGTGTGTGTGTGTGTGTGTGTGTGTGTGTGTGTGTGTGTGTGTGTGTGTGTGTGTGTGTGTGTGTGTGTGTGTGCGTCACTCTGAGACACCACAGAGGAAGAAGTTCTGAGGGAAAGAGGAAGCAGTGATTAATTACTTTTGCAGCACGCCTGCAGATTCCTAACCACCTACAGCAACCAGACCAGAGGTTTATATACTATTTATTTTTTCAAATACTTTGAGCATTTGCTTTAGCTTGTCTGGAGTGTCATGTAGGCGGGTTAACACACCTATGCTATTGGTTCCATTGTAAAAACAAGCTCTACTAGACTGAAATAAAAGAAGACATCAGAGTTTGTCTTGAAAGAAACCTGGAGGTATTGTACACATTGGAGACAAATGTTCCAAATGTTCCAAAGATCCACTCAAACGGGTGTTTTGTCTTGAGATCCGTGCCAGTCTCAAACCTCCTTGTTACATGTTACCTCGTAACCTCTTAAAACCTCATCATTTTACACTAATACAGTATGTTATTGTAATATAGTGGAAGACTGAAGCTTATAATTCATATGAACATTGGAATAACACACACAAACATACTGCATCTCATGTTAGGCCTTCCTCCTACATGTACAGAGACAGTGTGTGGGGCGGACATAACAAATATGTTGCTGCCTTGTCCTCCAGTACACTAACTCTCCCATCTTCTTGTCTGTCTTTTCAACCTTAGGCACTCTATAATGGTCCACCAAATCCCCCCTAAACCCTGGAATAAGTGGCCAATGTAGAGTCTAAACCTGAAACAGATGTGGCTGGAAGCTGAAAGTGTTCCCCCTCCTACATAGCAGTCAAATTAGAATCCCATGAAGACTAGGGGGAATTTCAGTTCTGAATAATCTGCAGCTTTTTTGCTGATGACAAAATAAGAACGATATGATTAATGATGTGTTCCAGTCCTGTATCCTCCTGTATGTAGAACAACTGGCTGTAATCCTCCTGTATGTAGAACAACGTCCTGAAGTTAGTCTTTGGTCTCTCTATGGGCACACACTCACATGTACACACACACACGCACACACACTCACACGTACACACCCACACCCAAACACACACATATACACTGTTGGGCCTGTTGACAGACCCTGGGCTCAGTGTTTAGGGCCTATTGAAAGATCCTGGGCTCAGTGTTTAGGGCCTGTTGAAAGGTCCTGGGCTCAGTGTTTAGGGCCTGTTGAAAGGTTCTGGGCTCAGTGTTTAGGGCCTGTTGAAAGGTCCTGGGCTCAGTGTTTAGGGCCTGTTGGAAGGTCCTGGGCTCAGTGTTTAGGGCCTATTGAAAGGTCCTGGGCTCAGTGTTTAGGGCCTGTTGAAAGGTCCTGGGCTCAGTGTTTAGGGCCTGTTGAAAGGTCCTGGGCTCAGTGTTTAGGGCCTGTTGAAAGGTCCTGGGCTCAGTGTTTAGGGCCTGTTGAAAGGTTCTGGGCTCAGTGTTTAGGGCCTGTTGAAAGGTCCTGGGCTCAGTGTTTAGGGCCTGTTGAAAGGTCCTGGGCTCAGTGTTTAGGGCCTGTTGAAAGTCCTGGGCTCAGTGTTTAGGGCCTATTGAAAGGTCCTGGGCTCAGTGTTTAGGGCCTGTTGACAGGTCTTGACAGGGTGTTGATCTTGACAGGGTGATGATCTTGACAGGGTGATGATCTTGACATGGTGAGGATCTTGACATGGTGATGATCTTGACATGGTGATGATATTGAAAGGGTGTTGATCTTGACAGGGTGATGATCTTGACAGGGTGATGATCTTGACATGGTGATGATCTTGACATGGTGATGATCTTGACAGGATGATAATCTTGACATGGTGATGATCTTGACATGGTGATGATATTGACATAATGATAATCTTGACATGGTGATGATCTTGACATGGTGATGATATTGACATGGTGATGATCTTGACATAATGATGATCTTGACATGGTGATGATCTTGACAAGGTGATAATCTTGACATAATGATGATCTTGACACGGTGATGATCTTGACATGGTGATGATCTTGACATGGTGATGATCTTGACATGGTGATGATCTTGACATGTACACAAACCATCAAAGGGCTTAACGGTCACATTGCTGTATAAAAAGTTAAGGGTCACACACTGTGATTGGCCAAGTGCCCTATTCAAACAAACCCTGCAAATGAATTCAGTCTATAAGTCACAAAACAGCATTCACTAGGTATTAAATTAATAATTGGGTTCCATGTACTCAATGTACCTTCCCCTGCCCTGTTCCGATTACAGAGAGAAGCAGAGACACACAATAATCCCTTACCGGTAGAGGAATGTTAATGAAACATGTTTCTTCCCATTACTTAATAAATACAGTCCCACCAGAAACTTTGTACACCCCTTGACTTTTTCCACATTCTGTGGTGTAACAGCCTGAATTTTTTATAGTAAAATATATATATATGTTTCTGGCCTTTACAGAATACCCCAATAATGTCAAAATGGAATGATGTTTTTAGAATGTATTACAAATGAATAAAAAGCTGAAATGTCTAAGTACTCAACCCCTTTGTTATGGCAAGCCTAAATAAGTTCAGGAGTAAAAATGAGCTTAATAGATCACATAATAAGTTGCATTGACTCATTATGTGTGTAATAATAGTGTTTAATATGATTTTTAAATGACAACGTCATCTCTGTACCACACACATAAGAATATCTGTAAAGTCCCTCAGTAGAGCTGTGAATTTCAAACACAGATTCAACCACAAAGACCAGGGAGATTTTCCAATGCCTCACAAAGGGCACCTATTGGTAGGTGGGTAAAAAAGCAGACATTGAATGTCCCTTTGAGCATGGTGAAGTTATTAATTATACTTTGGATGGTGTATCAATTCACCCAGTCACCACAATATACAGGCGTCCTTCCTATCTCAGTTGTCGGAGAGGAAGAAAGCAGCTCAGGGATTTCACCATGAGGCTAATGGTGACTTATAAACAGTAACATAGTTTAATGGCTGTGAGAGGAAAAAACTGAGGATGGATCAACAACATTGCAGTTACCCCACAATACTAACCCAAATGACAGTGTAACGGCTGTCCTCCTCTTCTTCATCCGAAGAGGAGCAGGGATTGAACCAAGGCGCAGTGGAGTTTGAATACATAATGAATTTAATGACAAGACGGGAAAAACACGAACTTGACTATACACTAACAAAACAAATAAACGGTGTAGAACAGATCTGAACGACGGACTCACATAACACACGAGAACGCACGAACAGGGAAAAAGCCTACACATAAATGACACTTAACAAACAAACCGAAACCAGTCCCGTGTGGCGCAACGACATGCACAAACACAGGAGACAATCACCCACAACGAACACTGTGACAACGCCTACCTAAATATGACTCTTAATTAGAGGAACGCCAAACACCTGCCTCTAATTAAGAGCCATACCAGGCAACCCAAAACCAACACAGAAACAGAAAACATAGAATGCCCACCCAACCTCACGTCCTGACCAACTAACACAACTAACAACTAACATAAATAGGTCAGGAACGTGACATTACCCCCCCCACAAGGTGCGAACTCCGGACGCACCAGCACAAAGTCTAGGGGAGGGTCTGGGTGGGCATCTAACCACGGTGGTGGCTCAGGCTCCGGGCGAGGTCCCCACCCCACCATAATCCATCCTAGCTTCCTCCCTCTAAGAATGTCCACCCTCTTTTTACCCCCACAAAATCCTCTTAATAACCTCACTAATAAGGACAGCACCGGGACAGAGAGATAAATCAAGACAGAGGGATAGATAAGAATATAGAGGTAGATTAAGATAGAGAGGGAGATCAGGATAGAGGGGCAACTCCGGACTGAAAAGCAGCTCCGGACAGAGAGACAGCTCTGGACTGATGGGCAGTTCTGGGTATCTAGCCGTTTCAGGCTGAAGGGCAGCTCATGGCTGACTGACGACTCTCGACGCTCATGGCTGGCTGACGGCTCTCGACGCTCATGGCAGGCTGACGGCTCTCGACGCTCATGGCAGGCTGACGGCTCTCGACGCTCATGGCAGGCTGACGGCTCTCGACGCTCATGGCAGGCTGACGGCTCTCGACGCTCATGGCAGGCTGACGGCTCTCGACGCTCATGGCAGGCTGACGGCTCTCGACGCTCATGGCGCTCTGACGGCTCTGGCTGCTCATGGCTCTCTGACGGCTCTGGCTGCTCATGGCTCGCTGGCGGCTCTGGCAGATCCTGTCTGGTTGGCGGCTCTGGCAGATCCTGTCTGGTTGGCGGCTCTGGCAGATCCTGTCTGGTTGGCGGCTCTGGCAGATCCTGTCTGGTTGGCGGCTCTGGCAGATCCTGTCTGGTTGGCGGCTCTGGCAGATCCTGTCTGGTTGGCGGCTCTGGCAGATCCTGTCTGGTTGGCGGCTCTGGCAGATCCTGTCTGGTTGGCGGCTCTGGCAGATCCTGTCTGGCTGACGGCTCTAGCGGCTCCTGTCTGGCTGACGGCTCTAGCGGCTCCTGTCTGGCGGATGGCTCTGTAGGCTCATGGCAGACGGGCGGCTTTGCAGGCTCATGGCAGACGGGCGGCTTTGCAGGCTCATGGCAGACGGATGGCTCAGACGGCGCTGGGGAGACGGATGGCTCAGATGGCGCTGGGGAGACGGATGGCTCAGATGGCGCTGGGGAGACGGATGGCTCAGATGGCGCTGGGGAGACGGATGGCTCTGGCCGGATACGGTGCACTGTAGACCTGGTGCGTGGTGCCGGAACTGGAGGCACCGTGCTACTGACAAGCACCTTCCTACTAGTGCGGGGAGCAGGGACAGGGCACACTGTACTCTCAAAGCCTACTCTATCCCTGATGCGAGGTACCGGCACTGGTGACACCGGGCTGAGGACAAGCACATCAGGATTAGTAGGGGGAGAAGATACAGTGTGTTCAGGGCTCTGGAGACGCACAGGTGGCTTAGTGCGTGGTGCCGGAACTGGAGGCACCGGGCTAGATACACGCACTACAGGGAGAGTGCGTGGAGGAGGAACAGGGCTCAGGATACGCACTGGTAGCCTAGTGCGTAGTGTAGACACTGTAGGTACTAGGCTGGGGCGGGGAGGTGGTGCCGGAAATACCGGACCGTGGAGGCGTACTGGCACTCTTGAGCATTGAACCCGCCCAACCTTACCTGGTTGAATGCTCCCGGTCGCCCGACCAGTGCGGGGAGGTGGAATAACCCGCACCGGCCTATGTAGGCGAACCGGGGAAACCATGCGTAAGGCCGGTGCCATGTATGCCGGCCCGAGGAGACGCACTGGAGACCAGACGCGTTGAGCCGGCCTCATGACACCTGGCTCAATACTCAATCTAGCCCTACCAGTGCGGGGAGGTGGAATAACCCGCACTGGGCTATGCACTCGTACAGGAGACACCGTGCGCTCTACTGCGTAACACGGCGCCTGCCCGTACTCCCGCTCTCCACGGTAAGCCTGGGAAGTGGGCGCAGGTCTCCTACCTGCCCTTTGCCCACTACCTCTTAGCCTCCCCCCCAAGAAATTTTTGGGAATTACTTGCGGGCTTTTTTGGCTTCCGTGCCAGACGCGTTCCCTCATAGCTCCGGTTCCTCTCTCCGGTAGCCTCTGCTCTCCTCCCTGCCTCCAGCTCAGCTTTGGGACGGCGATATTCTCCCTGCTGTGCCCATGGACCTCTCCCGTCCAATATTTCCTCCCAAGTCCAGAAATCCTTGTTGCCCTGTCGAGCTTTCCCTTGCCTCCGCTGCTTGGCTCTGGAGTGGTGGGTGATTCTGTAAGGGCTGTCCTCCTCTTCTTCATCCGAAGAGGAGCAGGGATTGAACCAAGGCGCAGCGAAGTTTGAACACATAATGAATTTAATGACAAGACGGAAAACTAACACGAACTACACTTGAAATGATACAAAATAACAAACGACGTAGACTGACCTAAACATGAGAACTTACATAAACACGAAGAACGCACAAATGGAAAACAGACTACATAAACCGAACAAACCGAATACAGTTCCGTATGGTGCAGACATAACACAAACACGGAAGACAATCACCCACAACGAACACTGTGACAACGCCTATGTCACGCCCTGGCCTTATTATTCTTTGTTTTCTTTATTATTTTAGTTAGGTCAGGGTGTGACATGGGGAATGTTTATGTTTTGTTGGTTTTGGGTGTTTATTTGGTAAAGGGGTTATGGGGTGTAGTAGATGGTTTTGTGTTGAGTGTATATGTCTAGCGTTGTCTATGTTGGTTAGTTATCTAGGAGAGTCTATGGTTACCTGAATGAGTTCCCAATTAGAGACAGCTGATTTCGGTTGTCTCTGATTGGGAGCCTTATTTAGGGTAGCCATAGGCTCTCATTGGTTGTGGGTAATTGTCTATGTAAGAACGTTTGTAGCCAGTGTGTGTAAGTGCACAACGTTTGTAGCTTCACGGTCGTTTTGTTATTTTGTTTTTTTGTTAAAGTGTTTTTGTGTCGTGTTCATCTTCGTGTTATAATAAAAGAAGATGGCGTATTTTCCAACTGCTGCATTTTGGTCCGTTAATCCGCCACACGATCGTGACAGCCTACCTAAATATGACTCTTAATTAGAGGAACGCCAAACACCTGCCTCTAATTAAGAGCCATACCAGGCGACCCAAAACCAACACAGAAACAGAAAACATAGAATGCCCACCCAACCTCACGTCCTGACCAACTAACACACATAACAACTAACATAAATAGGTCAGGAACGTGACAGACAGAGTTAAAAGAAGGAAGCCTGTACAGAATACAAATATTCCAAAACATGCATCCTGTTTGCAATAAGGCACTAAAGTAAATCTGAAAATAGTGTGGCAAAGAAATGATCTTTATGTCCTGAATACAAAGCGTTATGTTTGGGGGAAATCCAACACACACACACAATGGGGTTACTTCACTTTACAAATATCCCCTACCGTTATTACAACAATACCAAAACATGATAACAACCCACTATTGATGGACTGGTATGTGTGTGATCCCTCTGTCTCTACGGAGAAATCATCCAATGACATCAACCTATATACCCCTGAGCTGTACAATACATTCTTAATGCTGACCCAGGTCACATGTCCCCAAGTTTCATGTTCAAAACCCTCCTCTCAGGCTTTCAATTTCCTGACAGTTGTCGATGTATTAGTGTGACTGTTGAGTTTGCCCACAGCGTCTTACTTTATTGGGCATGAGCGGCCAACGATGGTCCACCTGGCTTGGAGCTCTGGCCAACTGAAAACCTCTATACAGTCTAGCTAACTGCATGTGTGTCACGCCCTGGCCTTAGTATTCTTTGTTTTCTTTATTATTTTAGTTAGGTCAGGGTGTGACATGGGGAATGTTTGTGTTTTGGGTGGTTATATGGTAAAGGGGGTGTTGGGTGTAGTGTAGGAGTTTGTGTTGAGTGAATGTTTCTAGGTATGTCTATGGTTGAGTGAATGTGTCTAGGTATGTCTATGGTTGCCTGAGTGGTTCTCAATCAGAGACAGATGTCTTTCATTTGTCTCTGATTGGGAGCCATATTTAAGGCAGCCATGGGCATCATGCATTTGTGGGTAATTGTCTATGTTGAACGTTTGTTGCTTGTCTGTGCACTAACGTTTGTAGCTTCACGGTCGTTTTGTTGTTTTGTTTTCAGTTTATGTATAGTGTTCGTTTCGTTTTGTCTTCATCTCAAATAAAAGAAGATGTCTTCATTTCCTGCTGCGCCTTGGTCCTTACTCTCTCCCATTGACGATCGTGACAATGTCTAAGCAGCTTATGTAGAATATTCTGTGACGTCTTCGAACCCCCGACATTCTGATGACATCACTGTAGAGCAGTCACTTCTGGACTGTAACATTTGAACCCCCACACCACATTATTTGCTCTGGAGTGAAGGCATCGTAATTGAAGAATGGGTCATTGATTGTCCAGACAAAAACAACAACCTACTTATTGATTTAATTTACAGATATCGCTACCCAGATCATAGCTAAGAAAGTAATACTAACCTGTCTGGCCCAGGCATTCCGCTAGCGGAACTCCTCCCACATTCCACTGAAAAGGCAGAGCGCGAAATTCAAAATATATTTTTTAGAAATATTTAACTTTCAAACAATAACAAGTCCAATACAGCAAATGAAAGGTACACATCTTGTGAATCCAGCCAACATGTCCGATTTTTAAAATGTTTTACAGCGAAAACAGCACGTATATTTATGTTAGCTCACCACCAAATACAAAAAAAGGACAGACATTTTTCACAGCACAGGTAGCATGCACAAAGCCAACCTAACTAACCAAGAACCAACCAAACTAACCAAGAAACAACTTCATCAGATGACAGTCTTATAACATGTTATACAATAAATCTATGTTTTGTTCGAAAAATGTGCATATTTCAGGTATAAATCATAGTTTACATTGCAGCTACAATCAGAAATTGCACCGAAAGCAGCCATAATAATTACAGACACCAACGTCAAATACCTAATTACTCATCATAAAACATTTCTGGAAAATACATAGTGTACAGCAAATGAAAGACAGGCATCTTGTGATTCCAGACAATATTTCCGATTTATTAAGTGTTTTACAGCAACAACACAATATAGCGTTATATTAGCTTACCACAATAGCCAGAAAGACAAGCCATTTCCCAGCAGTAAAAGTTAGCGATCGTAACAAACCAGTAAAAGATATATAATTTTTGACTAACCTTGATATTCTTTATCAGATGACAGTCCTATAACATCAGGTTATACATACACTTATGTTTTGTTCGAAAATGTGCATATTTAGAGCTGAAATCAGTGGTTATAGATGTTGCTATCGTAGCTACTTTTGCCACAACGTCTAAACAGCAACAATATTTTTCGGACACTTTTCTGACACACATATTCTGACCAAATAGCTATTCATAAACATAACTAAAAAATAAATGTTGTATAGGAAATGATAGATCCATTAGTTCTTAATGAAATCGCATAATGAAATGTTAGAATTTAAAAAAATAACTACATTACGACATCCAGCTTCGGTATAGCTAGAGTACCCCAAAGTTGGGCACCGGCGACTAGTTCACATGTACGACAGATATATGAAATAGCATCATAAATTGTTTCTTACTTTTGCTGATCTTCCATCAGAATGTTGGACAAGGTGTCCTTTGTCAAGAACAATCGTTGTTTGGATTTAGAACGTCCATTTTCCCTCTTGAATTAGCAAGCACACTAGCCAAGTGGCACGAATCTCTCCATGTCAACAAACGGAAGAGAACGGAACACGGCAAAACTCACAAAAGATTTCAATAATCTGATGAAACTATATTGAAAAAACATACTTTACGATGATATGGTCACATGTATCAAATAAAATCAAAGCCGGAGTTATTAGTCGCCTATAACGGCAGCTAAACAGAAGGCAAATCCAAGTCCCTCTTCGTGCTCTCCAGGAAACAAGAAATGGGGGACATGTCATACAAAGAGCTTGTATTCCACTTCAGACCAAGATAACCACTAAATTTCTTCTCTCACCGCCTCTTGACATCCAGGGGAAGGTCTATGAAGTGCACGTATACTAATACGTATCATGCCCATTTATAGGCAGGAAGTAGAACAGAGCCTCGATTTCAGACTTTCCACTTCCTGATCAGGAAGTTTGTGCCAAATGAGTTCTGTTTGACTCACAGATATAATTCAAACGGTTTTAGAAACTAGAGAGTGTTTTCTATCCAATAGTAATAATAATATGCATATTGTACGAGCAAGAATTGAGTACGAGGCCGTTTGAAATGGGCACCTTTTATCTGGCTACTCAATACTGCCCCTGCAGCCCAAACAGGTTAAATGTCCTCCCAAAACTCAGACAAGCACCCCAATACCATAACAACAATTGGTACCACTGCATACCTGCATACTATCTGGTGTATGTGACAATAAAACATAAAACATTTTTATCTACTGATTAATTTGGTGGGAACAAAGATAGTCTGGACCACCTCACTGGACTGGTGCATGATATGACTGAGATTATAACCTACAGTATATTAACTGTACATATTTCATCAGATATATAATGTTTACTGCAGAAGGGCAGAGAACAACCATGCTAAGCTCTATTCAACGCCAATCGGAATCCATGCTTCAAAATTGTTTTGATCACATGGACTGGGATATGTTCCAGGTAGCCTCTGAGAATAACATTGACTTATACACGGACACGGTGACTGAGTTCATCAGGAAGTGTATAGGGGATGTTGTTCCCACGGAGACTATTAAAACCTACCCAATCCAGAAACAGTGGATTGACGGCAGCATCCGCGCAAAACTGAAAGCACATACCATTTAACCATGGCAAGGTGACTGGAAACATGGCAGAATACAAACAGTGTAGTTATTCCCTCCGTTAGGCAATCAAACAAGCAAAGCTTCAGTACAGAGACAAAGTGGAGTCGCAATTCAATGGCTCAGACACGAGACGTATGTGGCAGGGTCTACAGACAATGACGGATTACAAAGGGAAAACTAACCACGTTGCGGACATCAACGTCTTGCTCCCGGACAAGCTAAAAACCTTCTTCGCCCGCTTTGAGGATAACACAGTGCCACCGACGCGGCCCGCTCACAAGGACTGTGGACTCTCATTCTCCGTGGCCGACGTGAGTAAGACATTTAAGCATGTTAACCCTCGCAAGGCTGTCGGCCAAGACAGCATACCTAGCCGCGTCCTCAGAGCATCCGCAGACCACCAGGCTAGAGTGTTTACAGACATATTCAATCTCTCCCTATCCCAGCCTGCTGTCCCCACATGCTTGAAGATGTCCACCATTGTTCCTGTACCCAAGAAAGGAAAGGTAACTGAACTAAATGACTATCGCCCCGTAGCTCACTTCTGTCATCATGAAGTGCTTTGAGAGGCTAATTAAGGTTCATATCACCTACCTTACCTGACACATTAGACCCACTTCAATTTGTTTACCGACCCAGGAGATCCACAGATGATGCAATTGCCATCGGACTGCACACTGCCCTATCCCATCTGGACAAGAGGAATACCTATGTGAGAATGCTGTTCATTGACTATAGCTCAGCATTCAAAACCATAGTACCCTCCAAGCTCATCATTAAGCTCGGAGCCTTGGGACTGAACCCCGCCCTGTGCAACTGGGTCCTGGACTTCCTGACGGGCCGCCCCAGGTGGTGAAGGTTGGAAACAACACCTCCACTTCGCTGATCCTCAACACAGGGGCCCCACAAGGGTGCATGCTCAGCCCCCTCCTGTACTCCCTGTTCACCCATGACTGCGTGGCAATGCAAACCTCCAACTCAATCATTAGGTTTGCTAATGACACAAAAGTAGTAGGTCTGATTACCAACAATGATGAGACAGCCTACTGGGAGTCGGTGAGGGCCCAGGCGGAGTAGTGCCAGTAAAATAACCTCTCCCTCAACATCAACAAAACAAAGGAGATGATCGTGGACTTCAGGAAACAGCAGAGGGAGCACAACAGGACCGCAGTGGAGATGGTGGAAAGCTTCAAGTTCCTCGACATACAGTTGAAGTCTGAAGTTTTCGTACACCTTAGCCAAATACATTTAAACTTAGTTTTTCACATTTCCTGACATTTAATCCTAGTAAAAATGTCCTGTCTTAGGTCAGTTAGGATCACCACTTTATTTTAGGAATATGAAATGTCAGAATAATAATGATGATAATGATGATGATGATGATTTATTTCAGCTTTTATTTATTTCATCCCAGTGGGTCAGAAGTTTACATACACTCAAGTAGTATTAAATAGCATTGCCTTTAAATTGTTTAACTTGGGTAAATTTTTTCAGGTAGCCTTCCACAAGCTTCCCACAATAAGTTGGGTAAATTTTGGCCCATTCCTCCTGACAGAGCTGTTGTAACTGAGTCAGGTTTGTAGGCCTCCTTGCTCGCACACGCCTTTTCAGTTCTGCCTACAAATTTTCTATGGGATTGAGGTCAGGGCTTTGTGATGGCCACTCCAATACCTTGACTTTGCCGTCCTTAAGCCATTCTGTAAGTGTGTTTCGGGTCATTGTCCATTTGGAAGACCTATTTGCAACCAAGCTTTACCTTCCTGACTGATGTCTTGAGATGTTGCTTCAATATATCCACATGATTTTCCTTCCTCAAGAAGCCATTTATCTTGTGAAGTGCACCAGGCCCTCCTGCAGCAAAGCACCCCACAACATGATGCTGCCACACCCGTGCTTCACGGTTGGGATGGTGTTCTTTGGCATGCAGGCTTCCCCTTTTTTCTCCAAACATATTGATGGTCATTATTGCCAAGCAGTTCTATTTTTGTTTCATCAGGCCAGAGGACATTTCTCCAAAAAGTATGCTCTTTGTCTCCATGTGCAGTTGCAAACAGTAGTCTGGCTTTTTAGGGAGGTTTTGGAGCAGTGACTTCTTCTTTGCTGAGCGGCCTTTCAGGTTATTCGATATAAGACTTGTTTTACTGTGGATTTAGATACTTTTGTACCCGTTTCCTCCAGCATCTGTACAAGGTCCTTTGCTGTTGTTCTGGGATTGGTTTGCATTTTTCACACCAAAGTACATTCATCTCTAGGAGACAGAACGCTTCTCCTTCCTGAGCGGTATGACGGCTGCGGGGTCCCATGGTGTTTATACTTGTGTATTATTGTTTGTACAGATGAACGTGGTACCTTCAGGCATTTGGAAATTGCTCCCAAAGATGAACCAGACTTGTGGAGGTCTACAATTTTTTTCTGAGGTCTTGGCTGATTTCTTTAGATTTTCTTATAATGTCATGCAAAGAGGCACTGAGTTTGAAGGTAAGCCTTGAAATACATCCACAGGTACACCTCCAATTGACTCAAATTATGTCAATTAGCCTATCAGAAGCTTCTAAAGCCATGACATAATTTTCTTGAATTTTCCAAGCTGTTTAAGGGCCCAGTCAACTTAGTGTATGTACATTTCTGATCCACTGGAATTGTGATACAGTGAATTATAAGTGAAATAATCTGTCTGTAAACAATTGTTAGAAAAATTACTGATGTCATGCACAAAGTAAATGTCCTAACTGAGTTGTCAAAACTATAGTTTGTTAACAAGAAATTTGTGGTGGTTGAAATATGAGTTTTAATGACTCCAGCCAAAGCTTATGTAAACTTCTGACTTCATCTGTATCACCGACAATCTGAAATGGTCCACCCACATAGACAGTGTGGTGAAGAAGGTGCAACATCGACTCTTTCTCCGCAGGAGGCTTAAGAAATTTGTCTTGGCCCCTTAACCTCTGGGATCGCGGGACGCTTGCGTCCCAACAGCCTGTTAAAATGTAGAGCGCCAGATTCAAAAAAAATACGTAAAATTAAACTTGATTAAATCACACATAAGATACCAAATTAAAGCTACACTCATTGTGAATCCAGCCAACATGTCAGATTTCAAAAAGGCTTTTCGGCGAAAGCATAAGATGCTATTATCTGATGATAGCCCAATGTAAAGAAGAGAGTGTAGCCTATTTCAACCATGCTGGAGCTACTCAAAACGCAGAAATAAAATATAAAACATGCATTACCTTTGACGAGATTCTTTTGTTGGCACTCCAATATGACCCATAAACAACACAAATGGTCCTTTTGTTCGATTAATTCCGTCCATATATATCCAAATTGTCTATTTATTTGGCGCCGTTGTACCAGAAAAAGCATCGTCCAATTTGCACAAAGTCACGACAAAATATCTAAAAAAATTACCTCAACTTTGCCAAAACATTTCAAAGTACTTTTGTAATACAACTGTAGGTATTTGTAAACGTTAACCTTTCACGCCTCTCTACCCTGGGTCCGGGAGCACCCCCCACCCCCCCCCCACACTGAGTAGCATCGCTAGCATAGCGTCACAATTAAATAGTAGCATCTAAATATCATTAAATCACAAGTCCAAGACACCTAATGAAAGATACAGATCTTGTGAATAAAGCCACCATTTCAGATTTTTTTAAATGTTTTACAGGGAAGACAAAATATGTAAATCTATTAGCTAACCACGTTAGCAAAAGACACCATTTTTCTTTGTCCACCATTTTTTCTCAACACCAGTAGCTATCACCAATTCGGCCAAATAAAGATATTGATAGCCACTAACCAAGAAAAAACCTCATCAGATGACAGTGGGATAACATATTTATGGTATAGGATAGGTTTTGTTAGAAAAATGTGCATATTTCAGGTATAAATCATAGTTTACAATTGCACCCACCATCACAACTCGACTAAAAAAAATACAGAGCAACGTGTATTACCTAATTACTAATCATAAAACATTTCTTAAAAATACACAGCGTACACTAATTGAAAGACACAGATCCTGTGAATCCAGACAATATTTCAGATTTTCTAAGTGTCTTACAGCGAAAACACAATAAATCGTTATATTACCATAGCACATGTGCAAACATTACCCCAGCATTGATTCACGGCAAAAAGAGCGATAGCATTATCACCACCAAAATGTATTAATTTTTTCACTAACCTTCTCAGAATTCTTCAGATGACACTCCTGTAACATCATATTACAACATACATATAGAGTTTGTTCGAAAATGTGCATATTTAGCCACAAAAATCATGGTTAGACAATGAGAAAAGTAGCCCAGCTGGTCAGAAAATGTCGTGCGCCATATTAGACAGTGATCTAGTCTTATACATAAATACTCATAAACTTGACTAAAAAATACAGGGTGGACAGCGATTGATAGACAATTTAATTCTTAATACAATCGCTGAATTACATTTTTTTAATTATCCTTACTTTTCAATACAGGTTGCGCCAAGCGAAGCTACACCTAACAAAATGGCGGCATAAGCGTTTAACATTTTTCGACAGAAACACGATTTATCATCATAAATTGTTCTTACTATGAGCTGTTCTTCCATCAGAATCTTGGGCAATGAATCCTTTCTTGGGTCTACTCGTCTTTTGGTCGAAAGCTGTCCTCTTGCCATGTGGAAATGCCCACTAACGTTCGGCATGAACTGGAAACGTGCCCAGCGGTTCAAAGTGTCTCAGAAAGAAATGCCTCAAAATCGCACTAAACGGATATAAATTGCTATAAAACGGTTTAAATTAACTACCTTATGATGTTTTTAACACCTATAGCGAGTAAAAACATGACCGGAGAAATATTACTGGCTAAACAACAGGTTGGAAGGAGGCGAGTCCGACGTCCTTTGTGCGTCAGGCGCAGGCAGCAAAGGGAAGCTACTTCCGGTATTTGCTGTTTTATACAGGCCCTGATTGCGCAATCGACTCCATTCAAAGCGTCACCACGTACTGACACCCAGGGGAAGACGTAAGCAGTGTCTGTTTCTCCATAACATTTACAGGGACCTTTAAACCGACCCCAGATCAGGGGCCAAGATGTCTGAAATCTGACTCCCTGTCATGAAAAGTGCTGTAGAAGGAGTTCTGTTTCACTCAGAGACAAAATTCCAACGGCTATAGAAACTGGAGAGTGTTTTCTATCCAATAATAATAATAATATGCATATTGTACGAGCAAGAATTGAGTACTAGGCAGTTTAATCTGTAGAGCAAATTATGCTAATACGAAACAGCACCCCCTATATTCGCAAGAAGTTAATAATCGATCAAATTGAAGACGGGTCAATCTGTTTTCAATACAGGATATCAACAAACTCACGGTACTTTTCAAGTCTTGCTCAACTCTCAAACATAAATACAAGACGTCACTCCACTTCCGGGTCAATATCTTTCTCAGTTCTCTAATGAAAAACCTTAACCTTTTTCCATACAATGGCGACATCCAGTGGAAGCAGTAGAAACTGCGTGGATAGTGATTAGAATTCTGGTTTGCTCATGAGAACCCATTGAACACACAATGACTTAAAAAAAAAAGGTTGGTCCTCAGGGTTTTGACTGCTATATAGGTACTGTTATACTTACAGATATGATTCCAACACTTTTAGAAACTTCAGAGTGTTTTCTATCCAAATATACTAACGATATGCATATCTTATATTCTGGGGATGAGTAGAACGAAGTTGAAATTGTGCATGCTATTTTTCCATATGTGAAAACTCTGCCCCCTATCCCCAAGAAGTTTTAAGACCCCCTAAAACTTTTTCAGATGAACAATTGATAGCATCCTGTCGGGCTGTTTCACCGCCTGGTACGGCAACAGCACCGCCCGCAACTGCAGGGCTCTCCAAGGGGTGTGCGGTCTGCCAAACAAATCACTGGGGGCAGACTGCCTGCCCTTCAGGACACCTACAACACCTGATGTCACAGGAAGGCCAAAGATATCATCAAGGACATGAATCACCTGAGCCACGGCCTGATCACCCCGCTATCATCCAGAAGGCGAGGTCAATACAGGTGCATCAAAGCTGGGACTGAGAGACTGAAAAACAGCTTATATCTCAAGGACATCAATATGTTAATAGGACTAGGCGTCCCACTAGCGGGACAACTTCCAGGGAAACTATAGGGTGCGCAATTCAAATAAATAATCATAAAAATGATGGATATTAAACATGTAGATACATATATGTGTCTTGCATAGGTTTGAAAGCTTAACTTATTGTTAATCTAACTCCACTGTCCGATTTACAGTAGCCATTATAGCGAAAGCATGCCATGCGATTGTTTGAGGACGGCACCCCATATCAAAATATTTTTCCACCGGCACAGGTTTCATAAATTCACAAATAGCGATTAAATAGCCATCACTAGCCGGCTACCACCCAGTTACTCAAGCACGTTAGAGGCTGCTGCCACTTTAATAATGGAACACTAGTCACTTTAATCATGTTTACATTCTGCTTTACTCATCTCATTTGTATATACTGTATTCCATTCTGCTGTATATTAGTCAATGCCACTCCGACATTTCCTGTCCTAATATTTATATATTTCTTAATTCCTTTCTTTAACTTTGAATTTGCTTGTATTGTTCTGAATTGTTAGATACTACTGCACTGTTGGACCTAGGAGAACAAGCATTTTGTTAATCCCACAAACACATCTAAATATGTGTACTGTATGTGACCAATACAATTTGATTTGATTTGTAACAATGTTATTCGTTCGCTCCCTATTCCCCCATAAGTCTCTGGTCAAAAGCAGTACATTACAGAGTGAATATGGTGCCATTGGGGCCACAGACAAAAAGTATAAAAAAGGAGAAAAACTTCATGACATTTACTAGAAAAAGTTTAGGCGCTTGTTTCCGAACATTAATATCCAAGGTTTGTTTTTTTCATTGTAGAGACGGCCAACCTTTCTGAGGGTTTTATGGTTTTGTTTATAACGTAGATAAACTGGCGTATATCACCGACAATGTGTAACCTCCCTCTTGGATTTATATCAACATCTTCAGTCCAACAAGGTGGAGCATTTCGCTACACTCACAATAACATCTGCTAAACACGTGTATGTGACCAATAACATTTGATTTGATGTTCTCCCCACCAAAAGGTTGATAAATGTAAAATGTCCATATTTGAGACGTAGTAGCCAGCACATTCACATAACAGTGTTGTAGCTATACACTTATGTCATGTTCTTTTCACACATTCCTTCCTTCCTGTGTCGAAGTTAAGTATGTGTAGATAACGTCTGTCAATGTATATTAGGGTGAAAAGACAAGAGGAGTGAAGCCACCTTAGACTATTGAAATACACCCATATACTGATCTCTGCCACTTTACACTTTTGAGATACACCCGTGTCCTGATTTCTGCCACCTTAGACTATTAAGATACACCCATGTACTGACCTCTGCCTCACCAGACATAAATAAATTGAGATGTCTTGCTGAGCTGTTAGCTGTTTCTAAAATGACTGTGTTCATTAAGTCAGTCAGTCGAACAGCACTGATGTGTCCTATCTCAGCCTTTTTCAAACCTCTCCTCGGGGACTCCCAGACATTCCATGTATTTTAACTATTCCAGAAGTAGCACACCTTAATGAACTGGTCAACTAATCATCAGGCCATTGACTAGGTGAATCAGATGAGCTACTCCAGGCCCTTGAATAGGTGAATCAGATGAGCTACTTCAGGCCCTTGACTTGGTGAATCAGATGAGCTACTTCAGGCCCACGACTAGGTGAATCAAATGAGCTACTTCAGGCCCTTGACTAGGTGAATCAGATGAGCTACTTCAGGCCCTTGACTAGGTGAATCAAATGAGCTACTTCAGGGCTACAACAAAATTGTGAAATGTCTGGGGGTCCTCGAGTAGAGGTTTGAAAAAGGCTGTCCTAGATGATGCAGTGTTCCCTGGCAGAGGAAAAGTGTGGCTGTGAAATGGAAACCCTGGAACAGATCCTTGGCTCCCTGTCATGGTCCCCTTTCCTCTGCTCGCAAACACACACACACACACACACACACACACACACACACACACACACACACACACACACACACACACACACACACACACACACACACACACACACACACACACACACACACACACACACACACACACACACACACACACACACACACACACACACACGTCAGCCAAGCAGGTGTCAGAGAGATGGACTGACTCTCAGGTAACAGACACACAGCAAGGACCCCAGGGAGGTCCCGCACATCTGCCTGATCAGAAATCTCTGTCTGCCTGAGTCTGGAGGGAGACGGAGAAGGACAGGGGTGAATCCAGTGTGTGTGTGTGTGTGTGTGTGTGTGTGTGTGTGTGTGTGTGTGTGTGTGTGTGTGTGTGTGTGTGTGTGTGTGTGTGTGTAGGATAGGGGTGACACCCTGTATTAGATCACCATACTGTTTCTTTCTGCATAAAGTTCTCCCATTTTTTAATACAAATTATTTAAAAGTTTGTGAGGCAAGCTGGACTTTAACAATCTCCATGTTGCCACTCTGGTGAAAGCACTGACAAACCTACTGCATGGTCATGTAGTTGTATGCATTTTGATAAATTAGCATACAGTCTAGTTATCTTCTACTTGGTCACCATCCCGGATCCGGGAGCATCCTCATCAGTAAAAAAGCTGACTAGCATAGCCTAGCATAGCGCCACAAGTAAATACTAGCATATAAATATCATGAAATCACAAGTCCAAGACACCAAATGAAAGATACACATCTTGTGAATCCAGCCATCATTTCCGAATTTTTAAATGTTTACAGCGAAAACACAATATGTATTTCTATTAGCTAACCACAATAGCAAAAGACTCAACTGCATATTTTCACCATTCACCATAGGTAGCTATCACAAATTCGACCAAATAAAGGTATAATTAGTCACTAACCAAGAAACAACTTCATCAGATGACAGTCTTATAACATGTTATACAATAAATCTATGTTTTGTTCGAAAAATGTGCATATTTCAGGTATAAATCATGGTTTTACATTGCAGCTACAATCACAAATATCACCAAAGCAGCTAGAATAACTACAGAGAGCAATGTGAAATACCTAAATACTCATCATAAAACATTTATGAAAATAACATGGTGTACAGCAAATGAAAGACAAACATCTTGTGAATCCAGCCTATATTTCAGATTTTTTAAGTGTTTTACAGGTAAAACACAATATAGCATTATATTAGCTTACTAGAATAGCCAACCACACAACCGCATTCATTCACCGCAAAGATAGCGATCGCAAAAAAACAGCAAAATATATAAAATTATTCACTAACCTTGACAAACTTCATCAGATGACAGTCCTATAACATCATGTTACAAAATACATATATGTTTTGTTCGAAAATGTGCATATTTAGCGGTACAAATCGTGGTTTTACAATGTGAATACGTAGTCAAAATGCACAAAATTGTCCGGAGAAATCTTGGACAGTCACCTAATCTAATCAAATAACTCATCATAAACTTTACTAAAAAATACATGTTGGACAGCAAATGAAAGATACACTAGTTCTTAATGCAACCGCTGTGTTAGATTTTTAAAAATAACTTTAGTACGACATACAGCTTACGTTATAGCGAGACAGCACCCAAAATAAGGGCGGAAAATATGACTAAACATTTTCAACAGAAATACGAAATAACATCATAAATGGTTTCTACTTTTGATGAGCTTCCATCAGAATGTTGTACAAGGAGTCCTTTGTCCAGAATAATCGTTGTTTGGTTGTAGAATGTCCTCTTCTCCTGTCGAATTAGCAACCAAAGCTAGCCATGTAGTGCAAACGTGCCCAACTTCACATAACGCAAAGAAAAGAAAATTCCGAAAATCGCAATAAACGTTCAATAAACTGATATAACTCGGTTTAAAATAACTACTTTATGATGTTTTTATCACATATATCAAATAAAATCAGAGCCGGAGATATCTAACGTCTATAGCGAAAGCTTTTCAGAACGCAATCTGGGGTTCCTTCTCGCGCCTTCCAAGACAATGAAAATTCCAGACACGTCATTCCAAAAGCTCTTGTTCGGCCTCAGATCAAGCTAGACACCCCATTCCACCTCTCACTGCCTGTTGACATCTAGTGGAAGGCGTATGCAGTGCATGTAGATCCATAGATTTCAGGCAAATTAATAGGAAGGCCCTGGAACAGAGCCTCGATTTCAGATTCTTGCTCGTACAATATGCATATTATTATTACTATTGGATAGAAAACACTCTAGTTTCTAAAACCGTTTGAATTTTGTCTGTGAGTAAAACAGAACTCATTTGGCAGCACACTTTCTGACCAGGAAGTGGAAAGTCTGAAAATGATGCTCTGTTCAAGGGCCTGCCTATAAATGGGCATGATACGTATGAGTATACATGCACGTCATACACCTTCCCCTAGATGTCAAGAGGAAGTGAGAGAAGAAATTAGTGTTTATCTTGGTCTGAGGTGGAATTAATCCTCTTGGCACGACGAGTCATCCATTTCCTGTTTTCTGGAAAGTGCGAAGACGGACCTGGAATTGCCTTCTGAAAAGCTGTCGTTATAGGCGACTACTATCTATGGCTTTGATTTTATTTGATACATGTCACAATATCATCGTAATCTATGTTTTTTCAATATAGTTTTATTAGATTATTGAATTTTTTTTGGGACGTTAGGCGTGTTGCGTTGTGTGCCTTTGTTCAGAAAGGAGAGCTTTGCGTCACTTGGCCAGTGTGCTTGCTAATTCAAGAGGGAAAAACGATGTTCTAAATCCAAACAACGACTGTTCTGGACAAAGGACCCCTTGTCCAACATTCTGATGGAAGATCACCAAAAGTAGGACCCATTTTGTGATGCTATTTCATATATCTGTCGAACTGTGTACTAGTAGTTTTGCGCCCAGGTTTTGGCCACTCTCTCGCTATAACATAAGCCTTATGTCGTAATGAAGATATTTTTTAGAATTCTAACAATGCGATTGCATTAAGAACTAGTGTATCTATCATTTCCTATACAACACGTATTTTTTTGTAATGTTTATGAATAGCTATTTGGTCAGAATAGGTGAGAGTCTAATAGAAATATCCGCACATTCTGGGAAAAAGAAGCTACGTTAGCATAACGGATAACCACTGATTTCAGCTCTAAATATGCACATTTTCGAACAAAACATAAGTGTATGTATAACCTGATGTTATAGGACTGTCATCTGAGGAAGGTTTATGAAGGTTAGTGAAAATTAATATATTTTGCTGGTTTATTCGCTAACGCTAACGTGCCTATTGCTATCGCTAACCTGCCTTGATGAAAGAATGCGGTTGTGTGGTAGGCTATTGTAGTAAGCTAATATAATGCTATATTGTGTTTTCGCTGTAAAATCTGAAATATTGGCTGGATTCACAAGATGCTTGTCTTTCATTTGCTGTACACGATGCATTTTTCAGAAATGTTTTATGATGAGTATTTAGGTATTCCACGTTGGTCTCTATAAATACTCTGGCTGCTTCGGTGCTATTTTTGACGGTAGCTGTGATGGTAGCTGCAATGTAAAACTGATTTATACCTCAAATATGCACATTTTTCAAACAAAACATAGATTTATTGTATAACATGTTATAAGACTGTCATCTGATGAAGTTGTTTCTTGGTTAGTTTGGTTGGTTCTTGGTTAGTTAGGTTGGCTTTGTACATGCTACCTGTGCTGTGAAAAATGTCTGTCCTTCTTTGTATTTGGTGGTGAGCTAACATAAATATACGTGCTGTTTTCGCTATAAAACATTTAAAAAATTGGACATGTTGGCTGGATTCACAAGATGTGTACCTTTCATTTGCTGTATTGGACTTGTTATTGTTTGAAAGTTAAATATTTCTAAAAAATATATTTAGAATTTCGCGCTCTGCCTTTTCAGTGGAATGTGGGAGGAGTTCCGCTGGCGGAACGCTGGAGCGGTAAAGGTTAAAGATTAACTTCTTGTGAATCCAACCACGGTGTCAGATTTAAAAAATGCTTTACGGCAAAAGCATATATTACAATTATGAGAACATAGCCCACAAGACAAATCATTACAAACAGTAGCCAGCCAGATAGAATAGTTACACAATTTAGAAATAGAGATAAAATTAATCCCTTACCTTTGATGATATTCATATGGTTGCACTCAGCAGACATTCGTTTACTCAATAAATGTTCCTCTTGTTCGATAAAGTCTCTTTATACCCAAAAACCCTGTTTTGTTCGCATGTTTTCTTCAGTAATCCACAGGCTCAAACGCAGTCAAAACAGGAAGACAAAAAAATCAAAATTGTATCCGTAAAGTTCATAGAAACATGTCAAACGATGTTAATATTCAAACCTCAGGTTGTTTTTAGCCTAAATAATCAATACTATTTCAACCGGACAATAATGTCGTCAATATAAAATGTAAACAAGAAACGCACTCTCTCGGTTGTGCGCAAGAGAAAGCTCTGTGAAACTTTAGAGTCCACTCATTCAGACTGCTCTTACTTCCTAATTTTTCAGAATACAAGACTGAAACACTTTCTAAAGACTGTTGACATCTAGTGGAAGGCATAGAAACGGCAAGTTAAGTCCTAAGTCAAGGGATACTGTAATGGCATTGAATAGACTACAAACTACAAACCAAAAACATAACTACTTCCTGAATGGATTTTTCTCAGGTTTTTGCCTGCCGAATCAGTTCTGTTAAACTCACAGACACTATTTTAACAGTTTTGGAAACCTTAGAGTGTGTTCTATCCAAATATACCATATGCATATCATATCTTCTGGGCCTGAAAAACAGGCCGTTTAATTTTGGCATGCATTTCATCCAAAATTCCGAATGCTGGCCCCCTACTCTAGAGAAGTTAAGGAGAGGCATGCTTAGCCGAGTGATCATAAGGGTCCAGTGAGTGGTGAAGTTGGTTGGGGTCACGGCGATTCAGACAGCTAGCCGAGCCATGGGTAGCAAGCTAGCAGAAAATGGAGGTCTGTTTTTAGCCACCCCGTGCGTTTCCGTCGATAGATTAGTGGGGTTCCGTGTGGTAGAGGGGACCAATCCAATTGTCAAAATAGTTATAGATATAGTGGCCCAAGAAGATTGTTCGATAGACCTGTTCAGATAGCAGCCAATATGCAAAAGACAGCTAACAATTAGCGGGCCGCAGTTAGCAGATGGGCATTCAGGTTACATCGCGATGGAGAGGCCAGTTGAATAACTCCCTCGGGCAGATAACGTCGGTATTCCAGTTGTGAAGGCCCGGTGGGGCTCCGCATCGGCAGTAAAACGGGTCCGGATAGGTGATTGTAGCCCAGGAGTGGCTGATGGAACTCTTCAGCTCAAATCAAATCAAATCAAATTTTATTAGTCACATACACATGGTTAGCAGATGTTAATGCGAGTGTAGCGAAATGCTTGTGTTTCTAGTTCCGACAATGCAGTAATAACAACAAGTAATCTAACCTAACAATTCCACAACTACTACCTTATACACGCAAGTGTAAAGGGATAAAGAATATGCACATAAAGATATATGAATGAGTGATGGTACAGAACGGCATAGGCAAGATGCAGTAGATGGTATAGAGTACGGTATATACATATGAGATGAGTACTGTAGGGTATGTAAACATAAAGTGGCATAGTTTAGAGTGGCTAGTGGTACATGTATTACATAAAGATGGCAAGATGCAGTAGATGATATAGAGTACAGTATATACATACATATGAGATGGGTAATGTAGGGTATGTAAACATTATATTAAGTGGCATTGTTTAAAGTGGCTAGTGGTACATTTTTACATAATTTCCATCAATTCCCATTTTTAAAGTGGCTGGAGTTGAGTCAGTATGTTGGCAGCGGCCGCTAAATGTTAGTGGTGGCTGTTTAACAGTCTGATGGCCTTGAGATTGAAGCTGTTTTTCAGTCTCTCGGTCCCTGCTTTGATGCACCTGTACTGACCTCGCCTTCTGGATGATAGCGGGGTGAACAGGCAGTGGCTTGGGTGGTTGTTGTCCTTGATGATCTTTATGGCCTTCCTGTGACATCGGGTGGTGTAGGTGTCCTGGAGGGCAGGTAGTTTGCCCCCGGTGATGCGTTCTGCAGACCTCACTACCCTCTGGAGAGCCTTACGGTTGTGGGCGGAGCAGTTGCCGTACCAGGCGGTGATACAGCCCGACAGGATGCTCTCGATTGTGCATCTGTAGAAGTTTGTGAGTGCTTTTGGTGACAAGCCGAATTTCTTCAGCCTCCTGAGGTTGAAGAGGCGCTGCTGCGCCTTCTTCACAACGCTGTCTGTGTGGGTGGACCAATTCAGTTTGTCCGTGATGTGTACACCGAGGAACTTAAAACTTTCCACCTTCTCCACTACTGACCCGTCGATGTGGATAGGGGGGTGCTCCCTCTGCTGTTTCCTGAAGTCCACAATCATCTCCTTTGTTTTGTTGACGTTGAGTGTGAGGTTATTTTCCTGACACCACACTCCGAGGGCCCTCACCTCCTCCCTGTAGGCCGTCTCGTCGTTGTTGGTAATCAAGCCTAACACTGTAGTGTCATCCGCAAACTTGATGATTGAGTTGGAGGCGTGCATGGCTACGCAGTCGTGGGTGAACAGGGAGTACAGGAGAGGGCTCAGAACGCACCCTTGTGGGGTCCCAGTGTTGAGGATCAGCGGGGTGGAGATGTTGTTACCTACCCTCACCACCTGGGGGCGGCCCGTCAGGAAGTTCAGGACCCAGTTGCACAGGGCGGGGTCGAGACCCAGGGTCTCGAGCTTGATGACGAGTTTGGAGGGTACTATGGTGTTAAATGCTGAGCTGTAGTCGATGAACAGCATTCTCACATAGGTATTCCTCTTGTCCAGATGGGTTAGGGCAGTGTGCAGTGTGGTTGCGATTGCGTCGTCTGTGGACCTATTGGGTCGGTAAGCAAATTGGAGTGGGTCTAGGGTGTCCGGTAGGGTGGAGGTGATATGGTCCTTGACTAGTCTCTCAAAGCACTTCATGATGACGGAAGTGAGTGCTACGGGGCGGTAGTCGTTTAGCTCAGTTACCTTAGCTTTCTTGGGAACAGGAACAATGGTGGCCCTCTTGAAGCATGTGGGAACAGCAGACTGGGATAAGGATTGATTGAATATGTCCGTAAACACACCAGCCAGCTGGTCTGCGCATGCTCTGAGGACGCGGCTGGGAATGCCGTCTGGGCCTGCAGCCTTGCGAGGGTCAGTCTTGAAGCGTGGAATCAGATTGGTCGGACCAGCGTTGAACAGACCTGAGCGCGGGAGCTTGTTGTTTTAGTTTCTGTTTGTAGGCTGGAATCAACAAAATGGAGTCGTGGTCAGCTTTTCCGAAAGGAGGGCGGGGGAGGGCCTTATATGCGTCGCGGAAGTTAGTATAACAATGATCCAGGGTTTTACCAGCCCTGGTAGCACAATCGATATGCTGATAGAATTTAGGGAGTTTTGTTTTTAGATTAGCCTTGTTAAAATCCCCAGCTACAATGAATGCAGCCTCAGGGTGTGTGGTTTCCAGTTTACAAAGAGTCAGATAGAGTTCGTTCAGGGCCATCGATGTGTCTGCTTGGGGGGGGAATATATACGGCTGTGATTATGATCGAAGAGAATTCCCTTGGTAGATAATGCGGTCAACATTTGATTGTGAGGAGTTCTAGATCAGGTGAACAGAATGACTTGAGTTCCTGTGTGTTGTTATGATGATCACACCACGTCTCGTTAATCATAAGGCATACCCCCCCGCCCCTCTTCTTACCAGAAAGATGTTTGTTTCTGTCGGCGCGATGCTTGAAGAAACCAGCTGGCTGCACCGACTCCGTTAGCGTCTCTTGAGTTAGCCATGTTTCCGTGAAGCAGAGCACGTTGCAATCCCGGATGTCTCTCTGGAATGTTACCCGTGCTCGGATTTCATCAACCTTATTGTCAAGAGACTGGACATTGGCGAGTAGTATGCTAGGGAGTGGAGCGCGATGTGCCCGTCTCCGAAGCCTGACCAGGAGACCGCTACGTTTGCCCCTTTTACGGCATCGCGTAGGGTCGCCGGCTGGGATCAGATCCATTGTATTGGGTGGAAGGCAAAACACTGGATCCGTTTCGGGAAAGTCATATTCCTGGTAGGAACGATGGTTAGTTGACGTTAATCGTATATTCAGTAGTTCCTCCCGACTGTATGTAATGAAACCTAAGATCACCTGGGGTACCAATGTAAGAAATAACACATAAAAAAACTAAATACTGCATATTTTCCAAGGAACGCGAAGCGAGGCGGCCATCTCGGTCGGCGCCGGAAGTCCATGGATAATTGGTGTTTGCTCCAGAACTGAGGTTAGCCAATAGTCACTCGGATAGCAGCTAGTTAGCTGCAAGATCCATGCGTAAATGTCCAGAGCTTGCGGTAGAAATCTGCGGATATGGAGAGAAAATAGGTCAGGTATGTTCTGGTCGAGTCGCATTGTTCAAAACTGGCGATAGCTTTCCGAGCTAAAGGATAGCTGATGACCGCTAGCCGTGGTTAGCTGAATACTAACGTTAGCTAATAAGCGTGAATGCACGCATGCATCTTTACACACACACAAATTACAGCATGTTGAGTTCCATTTAAAATGTAGACATATGTTACACCTCATCTGTGTTTGTGTGTGTGCAGCTACTCTTTCTGGGGTTCAAACATATTAAAGCATTTACATTACACATAATATAAAATATAAAACATTACATTATTCCACAAATACACATCTACACCACAAAATGTTTAATACCACCATACAACAATATCAAAATGTATGCATATGCACGTGTCTGTACTTTTGTGTGTATCTATTCACAGTCCCCGTTGTTCCATAAGGTGTATTTTTACCTGTTTCTTTAAATCTGATTCTACTGCTTGCATCAGTTATCTTATGTGGAATAGAGTCATGGCTCTAAGTTGTACTATGCCTCTCCCATAGTCTGTTCTGGAATTGGGGACAGTGAAGAGACCTCTAGTGACATGTATTATGGGGTATGCATGAGTGTCCGAGCTGCGTGCTAGTATTTTAAACAGACAGTTCGGTACATTGAGCTTGTCAACAGCTCTTACAAAAACAAGTAGTGATGAAGTCAATCTCTCTTCCACTTTCAGCCATGACAGACTGACATGCATGTCATTAATGTTAGCACTCCGTGTACATTTAAGGGCCAGCCGTACTGCCCTGTTCTGGGCCAACTGCAATTTTCCTAAGTCCCTATTTGGGGCACCTTACCACACTACTGAAAATTAGTCTAGGTGTGACAAAATTAGGGCCTGTAGGACCTGCCTTTTAGGACCTGTAGGACCTGCCTTTTTGGAAAACCTTACGTTTTTCCAGCAGCAGACTATGATCGATAATGTCAAAATCTGCAATGAAGTCTAACAAGACAGCCCCCACAATCATTTTATCATCAATTTCTCTCAGCCAACCAGTCATTTGTGCTGTGCATGTTGAGTGTCTTTACTTATAAGCGTGCCGAAAGTCTTTTGTCAATTTGTTTACTCTGAAATAGCATTGTATCTGGTCAAACACAATTTTGGTAACAGGCTGATCTGTCTGCTATTTGAGCCAGTAAAGGGGGCTTTACTATTCTTAGATAGCGGAATGACAGTGGCTTCCTCCAGGCCTGAGGGGGCACACTTTTTAGTAAGCTTAAATTGAAGATGTGGCAATTATCCCCAGTAATTGTCCATCCACATTGTCAGAACTCGTGGTTTGTCTTTGTTGATAGACAACAATCACTTTTTCACCTCTTCCACACTGTCTTTACGGAATTCAAAAATACGATTCTGTCTTTCATAGTTTGGTCAGATATACTTGGATGTGCGTTTGTTTCTGGCATGGCATACTTAAGTTTGCTTATCTTTCCAATGAAAAAGTAATTAAAGTTGTTGCCAATATCAGTGGGTTTCGTGATGAATGAGCCATCTGATTCAATGAATGATGGAGTGTGTGTGTGTGGGTGGCAGATTGATGGTGTGAAGCCGGTTCTTCAACTGCACACTTCAAACACATAGTGAACATCATGATCCCAATACTTCTGGAGCACAAATCTCCTCCTCTCACAGTGTGTGTGTGTGTGTGTGTGTGTGTGTGTGTGTGTGTGTGTGTGTGTGTGTGTGTGTGTGTGTGTGTGTGTGTGTGTGTGTGTGTGTGTGTGTGTGTGTGTGTGTGTGTGTGTGTGTGTGTGTGTGTGTGTGTGTGTGGGGGGGGGGTGTATAACCTCCTCTCGTGGCTCGTGGGACAACCTCAGCACCATGCTAATTAACGCCTCAATATAACCCTTTACTCTTTCTGTCGTTTCTAAGAAGTGGGCCATCTGTTACAGCACCCCCTTGGAGCCTTTACAACACATACTCTGTAACTGCACTCACCTAAACCTCTTTCTCTTCTGTAGAAGTATTATGGAATGATATTCTGACCAGGAAAAAGTTGAGGCAATCGTCTGTGTGGATGTCAATCGTCAACTTGACTGACAACGGCTTCTATCTCTCTCCATCTTAGAATTGTTTATAGTAGCTAATGAGTTGTTTTGAATTGACTCTGACAAACCTCCCAAATGACACATTTACACACTTTACGTAGGTGTCTATGGTTTAACAATAAACTTTTGGGACACAGGCTAGAAGAGTTCATGGCAACCTAAATTCCTCGGGAAGCAGATAAACAGCCTGTTAACAAATATATAAGTGTGATATAAGTGAGATTGCTCCCCTGCCCGCCCTCAGGATGTACCCCATTAGAACTGCCAATAGGTTACTGCCACTACGGGTTTCCTTCTAGAACTTAAGAGAATAGTCGCCCAGCCACTACAGGTTACCTTCTAGAGCTTTGGAGACTAGTCCCCCTGCTACTACAGGTTATGTTCTAGAGATTTAGAGACTAGTCCCCCTGCTACTACAGGTTATGTTCTAGAGTTTTAGAGACTTGTCCCCCTGCTACTACAGGTTATGTTCTAGAGTTTTAGAGACTTGTCCCCCTGCTACTACAGGTTATGTTCTAGAGTTTTAGAGACTTGTCCCCCTGCTACTACAGGTTACATTCTAGAGCTTTAGAGACTTGTCCCACTCCCACTACAGGTTACATTCTAGAGTTTTAGAGACTTGTCCCCCTCCCACTACAGGTTACATTCTAGAGCTTAGAGACTAGTCCCCCTGCCGCTACAGGGTACCTTCTAGAGTTTTAGAGACTTGTTCCCCTGCTACTACAGGTTATGTTCTAGAGTTTTAGAGACTTGTCCCCCTGCTACTACAGGTTACATTCTAGAGCTTAGAGACTAGTACACCCTGCCGCTACTGGTTACCTTCTAGAGCTTTAGAGACTAGTCCCCCTTCCACTACAGGTTACCTTCCAGAGCTTTAGAGACTTGTCCCCCTGCTACTACAGGTTATGTTCTAGAGTTTTAGAGACTTGTCCCCCTGCTACTACAGGTTACATTCTAGAGCTTTAGAGACTTGTCCCCCTGCTACTACAGGTTACATTCTAGAGCTTTAGAGACTAGTCCCCCTGCTACTACAGGTTATATTCTAGAGTTTTAGAGACTTGTCCCCCTCCCACTACAGGTTACATTCTAGAGCTTTAGAGACTAGTCCCCTGCTACTACAGGTTACATTCTAGAGTTTTAGAGACTTGTCCCCCTCCCACTACAGGTTACCTTCTAGAGCTTTAGAGACTAGTCCCCCTGCCGCTACAGGTTACCTTCTGGAGCTTTAGAGACGAGTCCCCCTGCCGCTACACGTTACATTCTAGAGCTTTAGAGACTTGTCCCACTGCCGCTACTGGTTACCTTCTAGAGCTTTAGAGACTAGTCCCCCTGCCGCTACTGGTTACCTTCTAGAGCTTTAGAGACTAGTCCCCCTGCCGCTACAGGTTACCTTCTAGAGCTTTACAGACTAGTCCTCCTGCCGCTACAGGTTACCTTCTAGAGCTTTAGAGACTAGTCCCCCTGCCGCTACAGGTTACCTTCTAGAGCTTTAGAGACTAGTCCCCCTGCCGCTACAGGTTACCTTCTAGAGCTTTAGAGACTAGTCCCCCTGCTACTACAGGTTACCTTCTAGAGCTTTAGAGACTAGTCCCCCTGCCGCTACAGGTTACCTTCTAGAGCTTTAGAGACTAGTCCCCCTGCCGCTACGGGTTACCTTCTAGAGCTTTAGAGACTAGTCCCCCTGCCGCTACAGGTTACCTTCTAGAGCTTTAGAGACGAGTCCCCCTGCTACTACAGGTTACCTTCTAGAGCTTTAGAGACTAGTCCCCGTGCCGCTACAGGTTACATTCTAGAGTTTTAGAGACGAGTCCCCCTGCTGTTACAGGTTACCTTCTAGAGCTTTAAAGACTAGTCCCCCTGCCGCTACAGGTTACCTTCTTGAGCTTTAGAGACGTGTCCCCATGCTACTACAGGTTACCTTCTAGAGCTTAGAGACTAGTACACCCTGCCGCTACTGGTTACCTTCTAGAGCTTTAGAGACTAGTCCCCCTTCCACTACAGGTTACCTTCCAGAGCTTTAGAGACTTGTCCCCCTGCTACTACAGGTTATGTTCTAGAGTTTTAGAGACTTGTCCCCCTGCTACTACAGGTTACATTCTAGAGCTTTAGAGACTTGTCCCCCTGCTACTACAGGTTACATTCTAGAGCTTTAGAGACTAGTCCCCCTGCTACTACAGGTTATATTCTAGAGTTTTAGAGACTTGTCCCCCTCCCACTACAGGTTACATTCTAGAGCTTTAGAGACTAGTCCCCTGCTACTACAGGTTACATTCTAGAGTTTTAGAGACTTGTCCCCCTCCCACTACAGGTTACCTTCTAGAGCTTTAGAGACTAGTCCCCCTGCCGCTACAGGTTACCTTCTGGAGCTTTAGAGACGAGTCCCCCTGCCGCTACACGTTACATTCTAGAGCTTTAGAGACTTGTCCCACTGCCGCTACTGGTTACCTTCTAGAGCTTTAGAGACTAGTCCCCCTGCCGCTACTGGTTACCTTCTAGAGCTTTAGAGACTAGTCCCCCTGCCGCTACAGGTTACCTTCTAGAGCTTTACAGACTAGTCCTCCTGCCGCTACAGGTTACCTTCTAGAGCTTTAGAGACTAGTCCCCCTGCCGCTACAGGTTACCTTCTAGAGCTTTAGAGACTAGTCCCCCTGCCGCTACAGGTTACCTTCTAGAGCTTTAGAGACTAGTCCCCCTGCTACTACAGGTTACCTTCTAGAGCTTTAGAGACTAGTCCCCCTGCCGCTACAGGTTACCTTCTAGAGCTTTAGAGACTAGTCCCCCTGCCGCTACGGGTTACCTTCTAGAGCTTTAGAGACTAGTCCCCCTGCCGCTACAGGTTACCTTCTAGAGCTTTAGAGACGAGTCCCCCTGCTACTACAGGTTACCTTCTAGAGCTTTAGAGACTAGTCCCCGTGCCGCTACAGGTTACATTCTAGAGTTTTAGAGACGAGTCCCCCTGCTGTTACAGGTTACCTTCTAGAGCTTTAAAGACTAGTCCCCCTGCCGCTACAGGTTACCTTCTTGAGCTTTAGAGACGTGTCCCCATGCTACTACAGGTTACCTTCTAGAGCTTTAGAGACTAGTCCCCGTGCCGCTACAGGTTACATTCTAGAGTTTTAGAGACGAGTCCCCCTGCTACTACAGGTTACCTTCTAGAGATTTAGAGACTAGTCCCCCTGCCGCTACAGGTTACCTTCTAGACCTTTAGAGACGAGTCCCCATGCTACTACAGGTTACCTTCTAGAGCTTTAGAGACTAGTCCCCCTGCCGCTACAGGTTACCTTCTAGAGCTTTAGAGACTAGTCCCCCTGCCGCTAGACGTTACATTCTAGAGCTTTAGAGACTAGTCCCACTGCCGCTACTGGTTACCTTCTAGAGCTTTACAGACTAGTCCCCCTGCCGCTACAGGTTACCTTCTAGAGCTTTAGAGACTAGTCCCCCTGCCGATACAGGTTACCTTCTAGAGCTTTAGAGACTAGTCTCCCTGCCGCTACAGGTTACCTTCTAGAGCTTTAGAGACTAGTCCCCCTGCTACTAGAGGTTACCTTCTAGAGCTTTAGAGACTAGTCCCCCTGCCGCTACAGGTTACATTCTAGAGTTTTAGAGACGAGTCCCCCTGCTACTACAGGTTACCTTCTAGAGCTTTAGAGACTAGTCCCCCTGCCGCTACAGGTTACCTTCTAGAGCTTTAGAGACGAGTCCCCCTGCCGCTACGGGTTACCTTCTAGAGCTTTAGAGACTAGTCCCCCTGCCGCTACAGGTTACCTTCTAGAGCACAGGTGTCAAACTCATTCCACGGAGGGCCGAGTGTCTGCGGGTTTTCGCTCCTCCCTTGTACTTGATTGATGAATTAACATCACTAATTAGTTAGGAACTCCCCACACCTGGTTGTCTAGGGCTTTATTGAAAGGAAAAACCAAAAACCTGCAGACACTAGGCCCTCCGTGGAATGAGTTTGACACCCCTGTTCTAGAGCTTTAGAGACGAGTCCCCCTGCTACTACAGGTTACCTTCTAGAGCTTTAGAGACTAGTCCCCGTGCCGCTACAGGTTACATTCTAGAGTTTTAGAGACGAGTCCCCCTGCTACTACAGGTTACCTTCTAGAGCTTTAAAGACTAGTCCCCCTGCCGCTACAGGTTACCTTCTTGAGCTTTAGAGACGAGTCCCCATGCTACTACAGGTTACCTTCTAGAGCTTTAGAGACTAGTCCCCGTGCCGCTACAGGTTACATTCTAGAGTTTTAGAGACGAGTCCCCCTGCTACTACAGGTTACCTTCTAGAGATTTAGAGACTAGTCCCCCTGCCGCTACAGGTTACCTTCTAGAGCTTTAGAGACGAGTCCCCATGCTACTACAGGTTACCTTCTAGAGCTTTAGAGACTAGTCCCCCTGCCGCTACAGGTTACCTTCTAGAGCTTTAGAGACTAGTCCCCCTGCCGCTAGAAGTTACATTCTAGAGCTTTAGAGACTAGTCCCACTGCCGCTACTGGTTACCTACTAGAGCTTTAGAGACTAGTCCCCCTGCCGCTACTGGTTACCTTCTAGAGCTTTAGAGACTAGTCCCCCTGCCGCTACAGGTTACCTTCTAGAGCTTTAGAGACTTGTCCCCCTGCTACTACAGGTTACCTTCTAGAGCTTTAGAGACTAGTCCCCCTGCCGCTACAGGTTACCTTCTAGAGCTTTAGAGACTAGTCCCCCTGCTACTAGAGGTTACCTTCTAGAGCTTTAGAGACTAGTCCCCCTGCCGCTACAGGTTACCTTCTAGAGCTTTAGAGACTTATCCCCCTGCTACTACAGGTTACCTTCTAGAGCTTTAGAGACTTGTCCCCCTAACGCTACAGGTTACCTTCTAGAGCTTTAGAGACGAGTCCCCCTGCTACTACAGGTTACCTTCTAGAGCTTTAGAGACTAGTCCCCCTGCTACTACAGGTTACATTCTAGAGTTTTAGAGACTTGTCCCCCTCCCACTACAGGTTACCTTCTAGAGCTTAGAGACTAGTCGCCTTGCCACTACAGGTTACCTTCTAGAGCTTTAGAGACTAGTCCCCCTGCCACTACAGGTTACCTTCTAGAGCTTTAGAGACTAGTCCCCCTGCCGCTACAGGTTACCTTCTAGAGCTTTAGAGACTGGTCCCCGTGCCCTTACAGGTTACCTTCTAGAACTTTAGAGACTAGTCCCCCTGCCCCTACTGGTTACCTTCTAGAGCTTTGGAGACTAGTCCCCCTGCCGCTACTGGTTACCTTCTAGAGCTTTAGAGACTAGTCCCCCTGCCACTACAGGTTACCTTCTAGAGCTTTAGAGACGAGTCCCCCTGCTACTACAGGTTACCTTCTAGAGCTTTAGAGACTAGTCCCCGTGCCGCTACAGTTACATTCTAGAGTTTTAGAGACGAGTCCCCCTGCTACTACAGGTTACCTTCTAGAGCTTTAGAGACTAGGCCCCCTGCCGCTACAGGTTACCTTCTAGAGCTTTAGAGACGAGTCCCCCTGCTACTACAGGTTACCTTCTAGAGCTTTAGAGACTAGTCCCCCTGCTACTACAGGTTACATTCTAGAGTTTTAGAGACTTGTCCCCCTCCCACTACAGGTTACCTTCTAGAGCTTAGAGACTAGTCGCCTTGCCACTACAGGTTACCTTCTAGAGCTTTAGAGACTAGTCCCCCTGCCACTACAGGTTACCTTCTAGAGCTTTAGAGACTAGTCCCCCTGCCGCTACAGGTTACCTTCTAGAGCTTTAGAGACTGGTCCCCGTGCCCTTACAGGTTACCTTCTAGAACTTTAGAGACTAGTCCCCCTGCCCCTACTGGTTACCTTCTAGAGCTTTGGAGACTAGTCCCCCTGCCGCTACTGGTTACCTTCTAGAGCTTTAGAGACTAGTCCCCCTGCCACTACAGGTTACCTTCTAGAGCTTTAGAGACTAGTCCCCCTGCTACTACAGGTTACCTTCTAGAGCTTTAGAGACTAGTCCCCCTGCCGCTACAGGTTACCTTCTAGAGCTTTAGAGACTAGTCCCCCTGCCGCTACGGGTTACCTTCTAGAGCTTTAGAGACTAGTCCCCCTGCCGCTACAGGTTACCTTCTAGAGCTTTAGAGACTAGTCCCCCTGCCGCTACAGGTTACCTTCTAGAGCTTAGAGACTAGTCCCCCTGCTACTACAGGTTACCTTCTAGAGCTTTAGAGACTAGTCCCCCTGCCGCTACAGGTTACCTTCTAGAGCTTTAGAGACTAGTCCCCCTCCCACTACAGGTTACCTTCTAGAGCTTAGAGACTAGTCGCCTTGCCACTACAGGTTACCTTCTAGAGCTTTAGAGACTTGTCCCCCTCCCACTACAGGTTACCTTCTAGAGCTTAGAGACTAGTCGCCTTGCCACTACAGGTTACCTTCTAGAGCTTTAGAGACGAGTCCCCCTGCTACTACAGGTTACCTTCTAGAGCTTTAGAGACTAGTCCCCGTGCCGCTACAGGTTACATTCTAGAGTTTTAGAGACGAGTCCCCCTGCTACTACAGGTTACCTTCTAGAGCTTTAAAGACTAGTCCCCCTGCCGCTACAGGTTACCTTCTTGAGCTTTAGAGACGAGTCCCCATGCTACTACAGGTTACCTTCTAGCGCTTTAGAGACTAGTCCCCGTGCCGCTACAGGTTACAGTCTAGAGTTTTAGAGACGAGTCCCCCTGCTACTACAGGTTACCTTCTAGAGATTTAGAGACTAGTCCCCCTGCCGCTACAGGTTACCTTCTAGAGCTTTAGAGACGAGTCCCCATGCTACTACAGGTTACCTTCTAGAGCTTTAGAGACTAGTCCCCCTGCCGCTACAGGTTACATTCTAGAGTTTTAGAGACGAGTCCCCCTGCTACTACAGGTTACCTTCTAGAGCTTTAAAGACTAGTCCCCCTGCCGCTACAGGTTACCTTCTTGAGCTTTAGAGACGAGTCCCCATGCTACTACAGGTTACCTTCTAGCGCTTTAGAGACTAGTCCCCGTGCCGCTACAGGTTACAGTCTAGAGTTTTAGAGACGAGTCCCCCTGCTACTACAGGTTACCTTCTAGAGATTTAGAGACTAGTCCCCCTGCCGCTAGAAGTTACATTCTAGAGCTTTAGAGACTAGTCCCACTGCCGCTACTGGTTACCTACTAGAGCTTTAGAGACTAGTCCCCCTGCCGCTACTGGTTACCTTCTAGAGCTTTAGAGACTAGTCCCCCTGCCGCTACAGGTTACCTTCTAGAGCTTTAGAGACTTGTCCCCCTGCTACTACAGGTTACCTTCTAGAGCTTTAGAGACTAGTCCCCCTGCCGCTACAGGTTACCTTCTAGAGCTTTAGAGACTAGTCCCCCTGCTACTAGAGGTTACCTTCTAGAGCTTTAGAGACTAGTCCCCCTGCCGCTACAGGTTACCTTCTAGAGCTTTAGAGACTTATCCCCCTGCCGCTACGGATTACCTTCTAGAGCTTTAGAGACTTGTCCCCCTAACGCTACAGGTTACCTTCTAGAGCTTTAGAGACGAGTCCCCCTGCTACTACAGGTTACCTTCTAGAGCTTTAGAGACTAGTCCCCGTGCCGCTACAGTTACATTCTAGAGTTTTAGAGACGAGTCCCCCTGCTACTACAGGTTACCTTCTAGAGCTTTAGAGACTAGTCCCCCTGCCGCTACAGGTTACCTTCTAGAGCTTTAGAGACGAGTCCCCCTGCTACTACAGGTTACCTTCTAGAGCTTTAGAGACTAGTCCCCCTGCTACTACAGGTTACATTCTAGAGTTTTAGAGACTTGTCCCCCTCCCACTACAGGTTACCTTCTAGAGCTTAGAGACTAGTCGCCTTGCCACTACAGGTTACCTTCTAGAGCTTTAGAGACTAGTCCCCCTGCCACTACAGGTTACCTTCTAGAGCTTTAGAGACTAGTCCCCCTGCCGCTACAGGTTACCTTCTAGAGCTTTAGAGACTGGTCCCCGTGCCCTTACAGGTTACCTTCTAGAACTTTAGAGACTAGTCCCCCTGCCCCTACTGGTTACCTTCTAGAGCTTTGGAGACTAGTCCCCCTGCCGCTACTGGTTACCTTCTAGAGCTTTAGAGACTAGTCCCCCTGCCACTACAGGTTACCTTCTAGAGCTTTAGAGACTAGTCCCCCTGCTACTACAGGTTACCTTCTAGAGCTTTAGAGACTAGTCCCCCTGCCGCTACAGGTTACCTTCTAGAGCTTTAGAGACTTGTCCCCCTGCCGCTACGGGTTACCTTCTAGAGCTTTAGAGACTAGTCCCCCTGCCGCTACAGGTTACCTTCTAGAGCTTTAGAGACTAGTCCCCCTGCCGCTACAGGTTACCTTCTAGAGCTTAGAGACTAGTCCCCCTGCTACTACAGGTTACCTTCTAGAGCTTTAGAGACTAGTCCCCCTGCCGCTACAGCTTACCTTCTAGAGCTTTAGAGACTAGTCCCCCTGCTACTACAGGTTACATTCTAGAGTTTTAGAGACTTGTCCCCCTCCCACTACAGGTTACCTTCTAGAGCTTAGAGACTAGTCGCCTTGCCACTACAGGTTACCTTCTAGAGCTTTAGAGACTAGTCCCCCTGCCCCTACAGGTTACCTTCTAGAGCTTTAGAGACTAGTCCCCCTGCCGCTACTGGTTACCTTCTAGAGCTTTAGAGACTAGTCCCCCTGCCACTACAGGTTACCTTCTAGAGCTTTAGAGACTAGTCCCCATGCTACTACAGGTTACCTTCTAGAGCTTTAGAGACTAGTCCCCCTGCCGCTACAGGTTACCTTCTAGAGCTTTAGAGACTAGTCCCCCTGCCGCTACGGGTTACCTTCTAGAGCTTTAGAGACTAGTCCCCCTGCCGCTACAGGTTACCTTCTAGAGCTTTAGAGACGAGTCCCCCTGCTACTACAGGTTACCTTCTAGAGCTTTAGAGGCTAGTCCCCGTGCCGCTACAGGTTACATTCTAGAGTTTTAGAGACGAGTCCCCCTGCTACTACAGGTTACCTTCTAGAGCTTTAAAGACTAGTCCCCCTGCCGCTACAGGTTACCTTCTTGAGCTTTAGAGACGAGTCCCCATGCTACTACAGGTTACCTTCTAGAGCTTTAGAGACTAGTCCCCGTGCCGCTACAGGTTACATTCTAGAGTTTTAGAGACGAGTCCCCCTGCTACTACAGGTTACCTTCTAGAGATTTAGAGACTAGTCCCCCTGCCGCTAGACGTTACATTCTAGAGCTTTAGAGACTAGTCCCACTGCCGCTACTGGTTACCTTCTAGAGCTTTAGAGACTAGTCCCCCTGCCGCTACTGGTTACCTTCTAGAGCTTTAGATACTAGTCCCCCTGCCGATACAGGTTACCTTCTAGAGCTTTAGAGACTAGTCCCCCTGCCGCTACAGGTTACCTTCTAGAGCTTTAGAGACTAGTCCCCCTGCTACTAGAGGTTACCTTCTAGAGCTTTAGAGACTAGTCCCCATGCCGCTGCAGGTTACCTTCTAGAGCTTTAGAGACTTATCCCCCTGCCACTACGGGTTACCTTCTAGAGCTTTAGAGACTTGTCCCCCTGCCGCTACAGTTTACCTTCTAGAGCTTTAGAGACGAGTCCCCCTGCTACTACAGGTTACCTTCTAGAGCTTTAGAGACTAGTCCCCGTGCCGCTACAGGTTACATTCTAGAGTTTTAGAGACGAGTCCCCCTGCTACTACAGGTTACCTTCTAGAGCTTTAGAGACTAGTCCCCCTGCCGCTACAGATTACCTTCTAGAGCTTTAGAGACGAGTCCCCCTGCCGCTACGGGTTACCTTCTAGAGCTTTAGAGACTAGTCCCCCTGCCGCTACAGGTTACCTTCTAGAGCTTTAGAGATGAGTCCCCCTGCTACTACAGGTTACCTTCTAGAGCTTTAGAGACTAGTCCCCGTGCCGCTACAGGTTACATTCTAGAGTTTTAGAGACGAGTCCCCCTGCTACTACAGGTTACCTTCTAGAGCTTTAAAGACTAGTCCCCCTGCCGCTACAGGTTACCTTCTTGAGCTTTAGAGACGAGTCCCCATGCTACTACAGGTTACCTTCTAGAGATTTAGAGACTAGTCCCCCTGCCGCTACAGGTTACCTTCTAGAGCTTTAGAGACGAGTCCCCATGCTACTACAGGTTACCTTCTAGAGCTTTAGAGACTAGTCCCCCTGCCGCTACAGGTTACCTTCTAGAGCTTTAGAGACTAGTCCCCCTGCCGCTAGACGTTACATTCTAGAGCTTTAGAGACTAGTCCCACTGCCGCTACTGGTTACCTTCTAGAGCTTTAGAGACTAGTCCCCCTGCCGCTACTGGTTACCTTCTAGAGCTTTAGAGACTAGTCCCCCTGCCGCTACAGGTTACCTTCTAGAGCTTTACAGACTAGTCCCCCTGCCGCTACAGGTTACCTTCTAGAGCTTTAGAGACTAGTCCCCCTGCCGATACAGGTTACCTTCTAGAGCTTTAGAGACTAGTCCCCATGCCGCTACAGGTTACCTTCTAGAGCTTTAGAGACTAGTCCCCCTGCTACTAGAGGTTACCTTCTAGAGCATTAGAGACTAGTCCCCCTGCCGCTACAGGTTACCTTCTAGAGCTTTAGAGACTTATCCCCCTGCCACTACGGGTTACCTTCTAGAGCTTTAGAGACTTGTCCCCCTGCCGCTACAGGTTACCTTCTAGAGCTTTAGAGACGAGTCCCCGTGCCGCTACAGTTACATTCTAGAGTTTTAGAGACGAGTCCCCCTGCTACTACAGGTTACCTTCTAGAGCTTTAGAGACTAGTCCCCCTGCCGCTACAGGTTACCTTCTAGAGCTTTAGAGACGAGTCCCCCTGCTACTACAGGTTACCTTCTAGAGCTTTAGAGACTAGTCCCCCTGCTACTACAGGTTACATTCTAGAGTTTTAGAGACTTGTCCCCCTCCCACTAAAGGTTACCTTCTAGAGCTTTAGAGACGAGTCCCCCTGCCGCTACGGGTTACCTTCTAGAGCTTTAGAGACTAGTCCCCCTGCCGCTACAGGTTACCTTCTTGAGCTTTAGAGACGAGTCCCCATGCTACTACAGGTTACCTTCTAGAGCTTTAGAGACTAGTCCCCGTGCCGCTACAGGTTACATTCTAGAGGTTTAGAGACGAGTCCCCCTGCTACTACAGGTTACCTTCTAGAGATTTAGAGACTAGTCCCCCTGCCGCTACAGGTTACCTTCTAGAGCTTTAGAGACGAGTCCCCATGCTACTACAGGTTACCTTCTAGAGCTTTAGAGACTAGTCCCCCTGCCGCTACAGGTTACCTTCTAGAGCTTTAGAGACTAGTCCCCCTGCCGCTAGACGTTACATTCTAGAGCTTTAGAGACTAGTCCCACTGCCGCTACTGGTTACCTTCTAGAGCTTTAGAGACTAGTCCCCCTGCCGCTACTGGTTACCTTCTAGAGCTTTAGAGACTAGTCCCCCTGCCGCTACAGGTTACCTTCTAGAGCTTTACAGACTAGTCCCCCTGCCGCTACAGGTTACCTTCTAGAGCTTTAGAGACTAGTCCCCCTGCCGATACAGGTTACCTTCTAGAGCTTTAGAGACTAGTCCCCATGCCGCTACAGGTTACCTTCTAGAGCTTTAGAGACTAGTCCCCCTGCTACTAGAGGTTACCTTCTAGAGCATTAGAGACTAGTCCCCCTGCCGCTACACGTTACCTTCTAGAGCTTTAGAGACTTATCCCCCTGCCACTACGGGTTACCTTCTAGAGCTTTAGAGACTTGTCCCCCTGCCGCTACAGGTTACCTTCTAGAGCTTTAGAGACGAGTCCCCGTGCCGCTACAGTTACATTCTAGAGTTTTAGAGACGAGTCCCCCTGCTACTACAGGTTACCTTCTAGAGCTTTAGAGACTAGTCCCCCTGCCGCTACAGGTTACCTTCTAGAGCTTTAGAGACGAGTCCCCCTGCAACTACAGGTTACCTTCTAGAGCTTTAGAGACTAGTCCCCCTGCTACTACAGGTTACATTCTAGAGTTTTAGAGACTTGTCCCCCTCCCACTAAAGGTTACCTTCTAGAGCTTTAGAGACTAGTCCCCCTGCCGCTACAGGCTACCTTCTAGAGCTTTAGAGACTAGTCCCCCTGCCGCTACAGGTTACCTTCTAGAGCTTTAGAGACTAGTCCCCCTGCCGCTACAGGTTACCTTCTAGAGCTTAGAGACTAGTCCCCCTGCTACTACAGGTTACCTTCTAGAGCTTTAGAGACTAGTCCCCCTGCCGCTACAGGTTACCTTCTAGAGCTTTAGAGACTAGTCCCCCTGCTACTACAGGTTACATTCTAGAGTTTTAGAGACTTGTCCCCCTCCCACTAAAGGTTACCTTCTAGAGCTTAGAGACTAGTCTCCTTGCCACTACAGGTTACCTTCTAGAGCTTTAGAGACTAGTCCCCCTGCCACTACAGGTTACCTTCTAGAGCTTTAGAGACTAGTCCCCCTGCCGCTACAGGTTACCTTCTAGAGCTTTAGAGACTGGTCCCCGTGCCCCTACAGGTTACCTTCTAGAGCTTTAGAGACTAGTCCCCCTGCCACTACAGGTTACCTTCTAGAGCTTTGGAGACTAGTCCCCCTGCCGCTACTGGTTACCTTCTAGAGCTTTAGAGACTAGTCCCCCTGCCGCTACAGGTTACCTTCTAGAGCTTTAGAGACTAGTCCCCCTGCTACTACAGGTTACATTCTAGAGTTTTAGAGACTTGTCCCCCTCCCACTACAGGTTACCTTCTAGAGCTTAGAGACTAGTCCCCCTGCCACTACTGGTTACCTTCTAGAGCTTTAGAGACTAGTCCCCCTGCCGCTACAGGTTACCTTCTAGAGCTTTAGAGACTAGTCCCCCTGCCGCCGCTACTTGTTACCTTCTAGAGCTTTAGAGACTAGTCCCCCTGCCGCTACAGGTTACCTTCTAGAGCTTTAGAGACTAGTCCCCCTGCCGCCGCTACTTGTTACCTACTAGAGCTTTAGAGACTAGTCCCCCTGCCGCTACAGGTTACCTTCTAGAGCTTTAGAGACTAGTCCCCCTGCTACTACAGGTTACCTTCTAGAGCTTTAGAGACTAGTCCCCCTGCCGCTACAGGTTACCTTCTAGAGCTTTAGAGACGAGTCCCCATGCTACTACAGGTTACCTTCTAGAGCTTTAGAGACTAGTCCCCCTGCCGCTACAGGTTACCTTCTAGAGCTTTAGAGACTAGTCCCCCTGCCGCTAGACGTTACATTCTAGAGCTTTAGAGACTAGTCCCACTGCCGCTACTGGTTACCTTCTAGAGCTTTAGAGACTAGTCCCCCTGCCGCTACTGGTTACCTTCTAGAGCTTTAGATACTAGTCCCCCTGCCGATACAGGTTACCTTCTAGAGCTTTAGAGACTAGTCCCAATGCCGCTACAGGTTACCTTCTAGAGCTTTAGAGACTAGTCCCCCTGCTACTAGAGGTTACCTTCTAGAGCTTTAGAGACTAGTCCCCATGCCGCTGCAGGTTACCTTCTAGAGCTTTAGAGACTAGTCCCCCTGCCGCTACAGGTTACCTTCTAGAGCTTTAGAGACTGGTCCCCGTGCCCTTACAGGTTACCTTCTAGAACTTTAGAGACTAGTCCCCCTGCCCCTACTGGTTACCTTCTAGAGCTTTGGAGACTAGTCCCCCTGCCGCTACTGGTTACCTTCTAGAGCTTTAGAGACTAGTCCCCCTGCCACTACAGGTTACCTTCTAGAGCTTTAGAGACTAGTCCCCCTGCTACTACAGGTTACCTTCTAGAGCTTTAGAGACTAGTCCCCTGCCGCTACAGGTTACCTTCTAGAGCTTTAGAGACTAGTCCCCCTGCCGCTACGGGTTACCTTCTAGAGCTTTAGAGACTAGTCCCCCTGCCGCTACAGGTTACCTTCTAGAGCTTTAGAGACTAGTCCCCCTGCCGCTACAGGTTACCTTCTAGAGCTTAGAGACTAGTCCCCCTGCTACTACAGGTTACCTTCTAGAGCTTTAGAGACTAGTCCCCCTGCCGCTACAGGTTACCTTCTAGAGCTTTAGAGACTAGTCCCCCTGCTACTACAGGTTACATTCTAGAGTTTTAGAGACTTGTCCCCCTCCCACTACAGGTTACCTTCTAGAGCTTAGAGACTAGTCGCCTTGCCACTACAGGTTACCTTCTAGAGCTTTAGAGACTAGTCCCCCTGCCACTACAGGTTACCTTCTAGAGCTTTAGAGACTAGTCCCCCTGCCGCTACAGGTTACCTTCTAGAGCTTTAGAGACTGGTCCCCGTGCCCCTACAGGTTACCTTCTAGAGCTTTAGAGACTAGTCCCCCTGCCACTACTGGTTACCTTCTAGAGCTTTGGAGACTAGTCCCCCTGCCGCTACTGGTTACCTTCTAGAGCTTTAGAGACTAGTCCCCCTGCCACTACAGGTTACCTTCTAGAGCTTTAGAGACTAGTCCCCATGCTACTACAGGTTACCTTCTAGAGCTTTAGAGACTATTCCCCATGCCGCTACAGGTTACCTTCTAGAGCTTTAGAGACTAGTCCCCCTGCCGCTACGGGTTACCTTCTAGAGCTTTAGAGACTAGTCCCCCTGCCGCTACAGGTTACCTTCTAGAGCTTTAGAGACGAGTCCCCCTGCTACTACAGGTTACCTTCTAGAGCTTTAGAGGCTAGTCCCCGTGCCGCTACAGGTTACATTCTAGAGTTTTAGAGACGAGTCCCCCTGCTACTACAGGTTACCTTCTAGAGCTTTAAAGACTAGTCCCCCTGCCGCTACAGGTTACCTTCTTGAGCTTTAGAGACGAGTCCCCATGCTACTACAGGTTACCTTCTAGAGCTTTAGAGACTAGTCCCCGTGCCGCTACAGGTTACATTCTAGAGTTTTAGAGACGAGTCCCCCTGCTACTACAGGTTACCTTCTAGAGATTTAGAGACTAGTCCCCCTGCCGCTACAGGTTACCTTCTAGAGCTTTAGAGACGAGTCCCCATGCTACTACAGGTTACCTTCTAGAGCTTTAGAGACTAGTCCCCCTGCCGCTACAGGTTACCTTCTAGAGCTTTAGAGACTAGTCCCCCTGCCGCTAGACGTTACATTCTAGAGCTTTAGAGACTAGTCCCACTGCCGCTACTGGTTACCTTCTAGAGCTTTAGAGACTAGTCCCCCTGCCGCTACTGGTTATCTTCTAGAGCTTTAGAGACTAGTCCCCCTGCCGCTACACGTTACCTTCTAGAGCTTTAGAGACTAGTCCCCCTGCTACTAGAGGTTACCTTCTAGAGCTTTAGAGACTAGTCCCCCTGCCGCTACACGTTACCTTCTAGAGCTTTAGAGACTAGTCCCCCTGCTACTAGAGGTTACCTTCTAGAGCTTTAGAGACTAGTCCCCCTGCCGCTACAGGTTACCTTCTAGAGCTTTAGAGACGAGTCCCCGTGCCGCTACAGTTACATTCTAGAGTTTTAGAGACGAGTCCCCCTGCTACTACAGGTTACCTTCTAGAGCTTTAGAGACTAGTCCCCCTGCCGCTACAGGTTACCTTCTAGAGCTTTAGAGACGAGTCCCCCTGCTACTACAGGTTACCTTCTAGAGCTTTAGAGACTAGTCCCCCTGCTACTACAGGTTACATTCTAGAGTTTTAGAGACTTGTCCCCCTCCCACTAAAGGTTACCTTCTAGAGCTTTAGAGACGAGTCCCCCTGCCGCTACGGGTTACCTTCTAGAGCTTTAGAGACTAGTCCCCCTGCCGCTACAGGTTACCTTCTTGAGCTTTAGAGACGAGTCCCCATGCTACTACAGGTTACCTTCTAGAGCTTTAGAGACTAGTCCCCGTGCCGCTACAGGTTACATTCTAGAGGTTTAGAGACGAGTCCCCCTGCTACTACAGGTTACCTTCTAGAGATTTAGAGACTAGTCCCCCTGCCGCTACAGGTTACCTTCTAGAGCTTTAGAGACGAGTCCCCATGCTACTACAGGTTACCTTCTAGAGCTTTAGAGACTAGTCCCCCTGCCGCTACAGGTTACCTTCTAGAGCTTTAGAGACTAGTCCCCCTGCCGCTAGACGTTACATTCTAGAGCTTTAGAGACTAGTCCCACTGCCGCTACTGGTTACCTTCTAGAGCTTTAGAGACTAGTCCCCCTGCCGCTACTGGTTACCTTCTAGAGCTTTAGAGACTAGTCCCCCTGCCGCTACAGGTTACCTTCTAGAGCTTTACAGACTAGTCCCCCTGCCGCTACAGGTTACCTTCTAGAGCTTTAGAGACTAGTCCCCCTGCCGATACAGGTTACCTTCTAGAGCTTTAGAGACTAGTCCCCATGCCGCTACAGGTTACCTTCTAGAGCTTTAGAGACTAGTCCCCCTGCTACTAGAGGTTACCTTCTAGAGCATTAGAGACTAGTCCCCCTGCCGCTACACGTTACCTTCTAGAGCTTTAGAGACTTATCCCCCTGCCACTACGGGTTACCTTCTAGAGCTTTAGAGACTTGTCCCCCTGCCGCTACAGGTTACCTTCTAGAGCTTTAGAGACGAGTCCCCGTGCCGCTACAGTTACATTCTAGAGTTTTAGAGACGAGTCCCCCTGCTACTACAGGTTACCTTCTAGAGCTTTAGAGACTAGTCCCCCTGCCGCTACAGGTTACCTTCTAGAGCTTTAGAGACGAGTCCCCCTGCAACTACAGGTTACCTTCTAGAGCTTTAGAGACTAGTCCCCCTGCTACTACAGGTTACATTCTAGAGTTTTAGAGACTTGTCCCCCTCCCACTAAAGGTTACCTTCTAGAGCTTTAGAGACTAGTCCCCCTGCCGCTACAGGCTACCTTCTAGAGCTTTAGAGACTAGTCCCCCTGCCGCTACAGGTTACCTTCTAGAGCTTTAGAGACTAGTCCCCCTGCCGCTACAGGTTACCTTCTAGAGCTTAGAGACTAGTCCCCCTGCTACTACAGGTTACCTTCTAGAGCTTTAGAGACTAGTCCCCCTGCCGCTACAGGTTACCTTCTAGAGCTTTAGAGACTAGTCCCCCTGCTACTACAGGTTACATTCTAGAGTTTTAGAGACTTGTCCCCCTCCCACTAAAGGTTACCTTCTAGAGCTTAGAGACTAGTCTCCTTGCCACTACAGGTTACCTTCTAGAGCTTTAGAGACTAGTCCCCCTGCCACTACAGGTTACCTTCTAGAGCTTTAGAGACTAGTCCCCCTGCCGCTACAGGTTACCTTCTAGAGCTTTAGAGACTGGTCCCCGTGCCCCTACAGGTTACCTTCTAGAGCTTTAGAGACTAGTCCCCCTGCCACTACAGGTTACCTTCTAGAGCTTTGGAGACTAGTCCCCCTGCCGCTACTGGTTACCTTCTAGAGCTTTAGAGACTAGTCCCCCTGCCGCTACAGGTTACCTTCTAGAGCTTTAGAGACTAGTCCCCCTGCTACTACAGGTTACATTCTAGAGTTTTAGAGACTTGTCCCCCTCCCACTACAGGTTACCTTCTAGAGCTTAGAGACTAGTCCCCCTGCCACTACTGGTTACCTTCTAGAGCTTTAGAGACTAGTCCCCCTGCCGCTACAGGTTACCTTCTAGAGCTTTAGAGACTAGTCCCCCTGCCGCCGCTACTTGTTACCTTCTAGAGCTTTAGAGACTAGTCCCCCTGCCGCTACAGGTTACCTTCTAGAGCTTTAGAGACTAGTCCCCCTGCCGCCGCTACTTGTTACCTACTAGAGCTTTAGAGACTAGTCCCCCTGCCGCTACAGGTTACCTTCTAGAGCTTTAGAGACTAGTCCCCCTGCTACTACAGGTTACCTTCTAGAGCTTTAGAGACTAGTCCCCCTGCCGCTACAGGTTACCTTCTAGAGCTTTAGAGACGAGTCCCCATGCTACTACAGGTTACCTTCTAGAGCTTTAGAGACTAGTCCCCCTGCCGCTACAGGTTACCTTCTAGAGCTTTAGAGACTAGTCCCCCTGCCGCTAGACGTTACATTCTAGAGCTTTAGAGACTAGTCCCACTGCCGCTACTGGTTACCTTCTAGAGCTTTAGAGACTAGTCCCCCTGCCGCTACTGGTTACCTTCTAGAGCTTTAGATACTAGTCCCCCTGCCGATACAGGTTACCTTCTAGAGCTTTAGAGACTAGTCCCAATGCCGCTACAGGTTACCTTCTAGAGCTTTAGAGACTAGTCCCCCTGCTACTAGAGGTTACCTTCTAGAGCTTTAGAGACTAGTCCCCATGCCGCTGCAGGTTACCTTCTAGAGCTTTAGAGACTAGTCCCCCTGCCGCTACAGGTTACCTTCTAGAGCTTTAGAGACTGGTCCCCGTGCCCTTACAGGTTACCTTCTAGAACTTTAGAGACTAGTCCCCCTGCCCCTACTGGTTACCTTCTAGAGCTTTGGAGACTAGTCCCCCTGCCGCTACTGGTTACCTTCTAGAGCTTTAGAGACTAGTCCCCCTGCCACTACAGGTTACCTTCTAGAGCTTTAGAGACTAGTCCCCCTGCTACTACAGGTTACCTTCTAGAGCTTTAGAGACTAGTCCCCTGCCGCTACAGGTTACCTTCTAGAGCTTTAGAGACTAGTCCCCCTGCCGCTACGGGTTACCTTCTAGAGCTTTAGAGACTAGTCCCCCTGCCGCTACAGGTTACCTTCTAGAGCTTTAGAGACTAGTCCCCCTGCCGCTACAGGTTACCTTCTAGAGCTTAGAGACTAGTCCCCCTGCTACTACAGGTTACCTTCTAGAGCTTTAGAGACTAGTCCCCCTGCCGCTACAGGTTACCTTCTAGAGCTTTAGAGACTAGTCCCCCTGCTACTACAGGTTACATTCTAGAGTTTTAGAGACTTGTCCCCCTCCCACTACAGGTTACCTTCTAGAGCTTAGAGACTAGTCGCCTTGCCACTACAGGTTACCTTCTAGAGCTTTAGAGACTAGTCCCCCTGCCACTACAGGTTACCTTCTAGAGCTTTAGAGACTAGTCCCCCTGCCGCTACAGGTTACCTTCTAGAGCTTTAGAGACTGGTCCCCGTGCCCCTACAGGTTACCTTCTAGAGCTTTAGAGACTAGTCCCCCTGCCACTACTGGTTACCTTCTAGAGCTTTGGAGACTAGTCCCCCTGCCGCTACTGGTTACCTTCTAGAGCTTTAGAGACTAGTCCCCCTGCCACTACAGGTTACCTTCTAGAGCTTTAGAGACTAGTCCCCATGCTACTACAGGTTACCTTCTAGAGCTTTAGAGACTATTCCCCATGCCGCTACAGGTTACCTTCTAGAGCTTTAGAGACTAGTCCCCCTGCCGCTACGGGTTACCTTCTAGAGCTTTAGAGACTAGTCCCCCTGCCGCTACAGGTTACCTTCTAGAGCTTTAGAGACGAGTCCCCCTGCTACTACAGGTTACCTTCTAGAGCTTTAGAGGCTAGTCCCCGTGCCGCTACAGGTTACATTCTAGAGTTTTAGAGACGAGTCCCCCTGCTACTACAGGTTACCTTCTAGAGCTTTAAAGACTAGTCCCCCTGCCGCTACAGGTTACCTTCTTGAGCTTTAGAGACGAGTCCCCATGCTACTACAGGTTACCTTCTAGAGCTTTAGAGACTAGTCCCCGTGCCGCTACAGGTTACATTCTAGAGTTTTAGAGACGAGTCCCCCTGCTACTACAGGTTACCTTCTAGAGATTTAGAGACTAGTCCCCCTGCCGCTACAGGTTACCTTCTAGAGCTTTAGAGACGAGTCCCCATGCTACTACAGGTTACCTTCTAGAGCTTTAGAGACTAGTCCCCCTGCCGCTACAGGTTACCTTCTAGAGCTTTAGAGACTAGTCCCCCTGCCGCTAGACGTTACATTCTAGAGCTTTAGAGACTAGTCCCACTGCCGCTACTGGTTACCTTCTAGAGCTTTAGAGACTAGTCCCCCTGCCGCTACTGGTTATCTTCTAGAGCTTTAGAGACTAGTCCCCCTGCCGCTACACGTTACCTTCTAGAGCTTTAGAGACTAGTCCCCCTGCTACTAGAGGTTACCTTCTAGAGCTTTAGAGACTAGTCCCCATGCCGCTGCAGGTTACCTTCTAGAGCTTTAGAGACTTATCCCCCTGCCACTACGGGTTACCTTCTAGAGCTTTAGAGACTTGTCCCCCTGCCGCTACAGGTTACCTTCTAGAGCTTTAGAGACGAGTCCCCCTGCTACTACAGGTTACCTTCTAGAGCTTTAGAGACTAGTCCCCGTGCCGCTACAGGTTACATTCTAGAGTTTTAGAGACGAGTCCCCCTGCTACTACAGGTTACCGTCTAGAGCTTTAGAGACTAGTCCCCCTGCCGCTACAGATTACCTTCTAGAGCTTTAGAGACGAGTCCCCCTGCCGCTACGGGTTACCTTCTAGAGCTTTAGAGACTAGTCCCCCTGCCGCTACAGGTTACCTTCTAGAGCTTTAGAGACGAGTCCCCCTGCTACTACAGGTTACCTTCTAGAGCTTTAGAGACTAGTCCCCGTGCCGCTACAGGTTACATTCTAGAGTTTTAGAGACGAGTCCCCCTGCTACTACAGGTTACCTTCTAGAGCTTTAAAGACTAGTCCCCCTGCCGCTACAGGTTACCTTCTTGAGCTTTAGAGACGAGTCCCCATGCTACTACAGGTTACCTTCTAGAGCTTTAGAGACTAGTCCCCCTGCCGCTACAGGTTACCTTCTAGAGCTTTAGAGACCTGTCCCCCTGCCGCTAGACGTTACATTCTAGAGCTTTAGAGACTAGTCCCACTGCCGCTACTGGTTACCTTCTAGAGCTTTAGAGACTAGTCCCCCTGCCGCTACTGGTTACCTTCTAGAGCTTTAGAGACTAGTCCCCCTGCCGCTACAGGTTACCTTCTAGAGCTTTACAGACTAGTCCCCCTGCCGCTACAGGTTACCTTCTAGAGCTTTAGAGACTAGTCCCCCTGCCGATACAGGTTACCTTCTAGAGCTTTAGAGACTAGTCCCCATGCCGCTACAGGTTACCTTCTAGAGCTTTAGAGACTAGTCCCCCTGCTACTAGAGGTTACCTTCTAGAGCTTTAGAGACTAGTCCCCCTGCCGCTACAGGTTACCTTCTAGAGCTTTAGAGACTTATCCCCCTGCCACTACGGGTTACCTTCTAGAGCTTTAGAGACTTGTCCCCCTGCCGCTACAGGTTACCTTCTAGAGCTTTAGAGACGAGTCCCCCTGCTACTACAGGTTACCTTCTAGAGCTTTAGAGACTAGTCCCCGTGCCGCTACAGTTACATTCTAGAGTTTTAGAGACTTGTCCCCCTCCCACTAAAGGTTACCTTCTAGAGCTTTAGAGACTAGTCCCCCTGCCGCTACAGGTTACCTTCTAGAGCTTTAGAGACTAGTCCCCCTGCCGCTACAGGTTACCTTCTAGAGCTTAGAGACTAGTCCCCCTTGCTACTACAGGTTACCTTCTAGAGCTTTAGAGACTAGTCCCCCTGCCGCTACAGGTTACCTTCTAGAGCTTTAGAGACTATTCCCCCTGCTACTACAGGTTACATTCTAGAGTTTTAGAGACTTGTCCCCCTCCCACTACAGGTTACCTTCTAGAGCTTAGAGACTAGTCTCCTTGCCACTACAGGTTACCTTCTAGAGCTTTAGAGACTAGTCCCCCTGCCACTACAGGTTACCTTCTAGAGCTTTAGAGACTAGTCCCCCTGCCGCTACAGGTTACCTTCTAGAGCTTTAGAGACTGGTCCCCGTGCCCCTACAGGTTACCTTCTAGAGCTTTAGAGACTAGTCCCCCTGCCACTACAGGTTACCTTCTAGAGCTTTGGAGACTAGTCCCCCTGCCGCTACTGGTTACCTTCTAGAGCTTTAGAGACTAGTCCCCCTGCCGCTACAGGTTACCTTCTAGAGCTTTAGAGACTAGTCCCCCTGCTACTACAGGTTACATTCTAGAGTTTTAGAGACTTGTCTCCCTCCCACTACAGGTTACCTTCTAGAGCTTAGAGACTAGTCCCCCTGCCACTACTGGTTACCTTCTAGAGCTTTAGAGACTAGTCCCCCTGCCACTACAGGTTACCTTCTAGAGCTTTAGAGACTAGTCCCCCTGCCGCCGCTACTTGTTACCTTCTAGAGCTTTAGAGACTAGTCCCCCTGCCGCTACTGGTTACCTTCTAGAGCTTTAGAGACTAGTCCCCCTGCCGCTACAGGTTACCTTCTAGAGCTTTAGAGACTAGTCCCCCTGCTACTACAGGTTACCTTCTAGAGCTTTAGAGACTAGTCCCCCTGCCGCTACAGGTTACCTTCTAGAGCTTTAGAGACGAGTCCCCATGCTACTACAGGTTACCTTCTAGAGCTTTAGAGACTAGTCCCCCTGCCGCTACAGGTTACCTTCTAGAGCTTTAGAGACTAGTCCCCCTGCCGCTAGACGTTACATTCTAGAGCTTTAGAGACTAGTCCCACTGCCGCTACTGGTTACCTTCTAGAGCTTTAGAGACTAGTCCCCCTGCCGCTACTGGTTACCTTCTAGAGCTTTAGATACTAGTCCCCCTGCCGATACAGGTTACCTTCTAGAGCTTTAGAGACTAGTCCCAATGCCGCTACAGGTTACCTTCTAGAGCTTTAGAGACGAGTCCCCCTGCTACTACAGGTTACCTTCTAGAGCTTTAGAGACTAGTCCCCGTGCCGCTACAGGTTACATTCTAGAGTTTTAGAGACGAGTCCCCCTGCTACTACAGGTTACCTTCTAGAGCTTTAGAGACTAGTCCCCCTGCCGCTACAGATTACCTTCTAGAGCTTTAGAGACGAGTCCCCCTGCCGCTACGGGTTACCTTCTAGAGCTTTAGAGACTAGTCCCCCTGCCGCTACAGGTTACCTTCTAGAGCTTTAGAGACGAGTCCCCCTGCTACTACAGGTTACCTTCTAGAGCTTTAGAGACTTATCCCCCTGCCACTACGGGTTACCTTCTAGAGCTTTAGAGACTTGTCCCCCTGCCGCTACAGGTTACCTTCTAGAGCTTTAGAGACGAGTCCCCCTGCTACTACAGGTTACCTTCTAGAGCTTTAGAGACTAGTCCCCGTGCCGCTACAGGTTACATTCTAGAGTTTTAGAGACGAGTCCCCCTGCTACTACAGGTTACCGTCTAGAGCTTTAGAGACTAGTCCCCCTGCCGCTACAGATTACCTTCTAGAGCTTTAGAGACGAGTCCCCCTGCCGCTACGGGTTACCTTCTAGAGCTTTAGAGACTAGTCCCCCTGCCGCTACAGGTTACCTTCTAGAGCTTTAGAGACGAGTCCCCCTGCTACTACAGGTTACCTTCTAGAGCTTTAGAGACTAGTCCCCGTGCCGCTACAGGTTACATTCTAGAGTTTTAGAGACGAGTCCCCCTGCTACTACAGGTTACCTTCTAGAGCTTTAAAGACTAGTCCCCCTGCCGCTACAGGTTACCTTCTTGAGCTTTAGAGACGAGTCCCCATGCTACTACAGGTTACCTTCTAGAGCTTTAGAGACTAGTCCCCGTGCCGCTACAGGTTACATTCTAGAGGTTTAGAGACGAGTCCCCCTGCTACTACAGGTTACCTTCTAGAGATTTAGAGACTAGTCCCCCTGCCGCTACAGGTTACCTTCTAGAGCTTTAGAGACGAGTCCCCATGCTACTACAGGTTACCTTCTAGAGCTTTAGAGACTAGTCCCCCTGCCGCTACAGGTTACCTTCTAGAGCTTTAGAGACCTGTCCCCCTGCCGCTAGACGTTACATTCTAGAGCTTTAGAGACTAGTCCCACTGCCGCTACTGGTTACCTTCTAGAGCTTTAGAGACTAGTCCCCCTGCCGCTACTGGTTACCTTCTAGAGCTTTAGAGACTAGTCCCCCTGCCGCTACAGGTTACCTTCTAGAGCTTTACAGACTAGTCCCCCTGCCGCTACAGGTTACCTTCTAGAGCTTTAGAGACTAGTCCCCCTGCCGATACAGGTTACCTTCTAGAGCTTTAGAGACTAGTCCCCATGCCGCTACAGGTTACCTTCTAGAGCTTTAGAGACTAGTCCCCCTGCTACTAGAGGTTACCTTCTAGAGCATTAGAGACTAGTCCCCCTGCCGCTACACGTTACCTTCTAGAGCTTTAGAGACTTATCCCCCTGCCACTACGGGTTACCTTCTAGAGCTTTAGAGACTTGTCCCCCTGCCGCTACAGGTTACCTTCTAGAGCTTTAGAGACTATTCCCCCTGCTACTACAGGTTACATTCTAGAGTTTTAGAGACTTGTCCCCCTCCCACTACAGGTTACCTTCTAGAGCTTAGAGACTAGTCTCCTTGCCACTACAGGTTACCTTCTAGAGCTTTAGAGACTAGTCCCCCTGCCACTACAGGTTACCTTCTAGAGCTTTAGAGACTAGTCCCCCTGCCGCTACAGGTTACCTTCTAGAGCTTTAGAGACTGGTCCCCGTGCCCCTACAGGTTACCTTCTAGAGCTTTAGAGACTAGTCCCCCTGCCACTACAGGTTACCTTCTAGAGCTTTGGAGACTAGTCCCCCTGCCGCTACTGGTTACCTTCTAGAGCTTTAGAGACTAGTCCCCCTGCCGCTACAGGTTACCTTCTAGAGCTTTAGAGACTAGTCCCCCTGCTACTACAGGTTACATTCTAGAGTTTTAGAGACTTGTCTCCCTCCCACTACAGGTTACCTTCTAGAGCTTAGAGACTAGTCCCCCTGCCACTACTGGTTACCTTCTAGAGCTTTAGAGACTAGTCCCCCTGCCACTACAGGTTACCTTCTAGAGCTTTAGATACTAGTCCCCCTGCCGATACAGGTTACCTTCTAGAGCTTTAGAGACTAGTCCCAATGCCGCTACAGGTTACCTTCTAGAGCTTTAGAGACTAGTCCCCCTGCTACTAGAGGTTACCTTCTAGAGCTTTAGAGACTAGTCCCCATGCCGCTGCAGGTTACCTTCTAGAGCTTTAGAGACTTATCCCCCTGCCACTACGGGTTACCTTCTAGAGCTTTAGAGACTTGTCCCCCTGCCGCTACAGGTTACCTTCTAGAGCTTTAGAGACGAGTCCCCCTGCTACTACAGGTTACCTTCTAGAGCTTTAGAGACTAGTCCCCGTGCCGCTACAGGTTACATTCTAGAGTTTTAGAGACGAGTCCCCCTGCTACTACAGGTTACCTTCTAGAGCTTTAGAGACTAGTCCCCCTGCCGCTACAGATTACCTTCTAGAGCTTTAGAGACGAGTCCCCCTGCCGCTACGGGTTACCTTCTAGAGCTTTAGAGACTAGTCCCCCTGCCGCTACAGGTTACCTTCTAGAGCTTTAGAGACGAGTCCCCCTGCTACTACAGGTTACCTTCTAGAGCTTTAGAGACTTATCCCCCTGCCACTACGGGTTACCTTCTAGAGCTTTAGAGACTTGTCCCCCTGCCGCTACAGGTTACCTTCTAGAGCTTTAGAGACGAGTCCCCCTGCTACTACAGGTTACCGTCTAGAGCTTTAGAGACTAGTCCCCCTGCCGCTACAGATTACCTTCTAGAGCTTTAGAGACGAGTCCCCCTGCCGCTACGGGTTACCTTCTAGAGCTTTAGAGACTAGTCCCCCTGCCGCTACAGGTTACCTTCTAGAGCTTTAGAGACGAGTCCCCCTGCTACTACAGGTTACCTTCTAGAGCTTTAGAGACTAGTCCCCGTGCCGCTACAGGTTACATTCTAGAGTTTTAGAGACTAGTCCCCCTGCTACTACAGGTTACCTTCTAGAGCTTTAAAGACTAGTCCCCCTGCCGCTACAGGTTACCTTCTTGAGCTTTAGAGACGAGTCCCCATGCTACTACAGGTTACCTTCTAGAGCTTTAGAGACTAGTCCCCGTGCCGCTACAGGTTACATTCTAGAGGTTTAGAGACGAGTCCCCCTGCTACTACAGGTTACCTTCTAGAGATTTAGAGACTAGTCCCCCTGCCGCTACAGGTTACCTTCTAGAGCTTTAGAGACGAGTCCCCATGCTACTACAGGTTACCTTCTAGAGCTTTAGAGACTAGTCCCCCTGCCGCTACAGGTTACCTTCTAGAGCTTTAGAGACCTGTCCCCCTGCCGCTAGACGTTACATTCTAGAGCTTTAGAGACTAGTCCCACTGCCGCTACTGGTTACCTTCTAGAGCTTTAGAGACTAGTCCCCCTGCCGCTACTGGTTACCTTCTAGAGCTTTAGAGACTAGTCCCCCTGCCGCTACAGGTTACCTTCTAGAGCTTTACAGACTAGTCCCCCTGCCGCTACAGGTTACCTTCTAGAGCTTTAGAGACTAGTCCCCCTGCCGATACAGGTTACCTTCTAGAGCTTTAGAGACTAGTCCCCATGCCGCTACAGGTTACCTTCTAGAGCTTTAGAGACTAGTCCCCCTGCTACTAGAGGTTACCTTCTAGAGCTTTAGAGACTAGTCCCCCTGCCGCTACAGGTTACCTTCTAGAGCTTTAGAGACTTATCCCCCTGCCACTACGGGTTACCTTCTAGAGCTTTAGAGACTTGTCCCCCTGCCGCTACAGGTTACCTTCTAGAGCTTTAGAGACGAGTCCCCCTGCTACTACAGGTTACCTTCTAGAGCTTTAGAGACTAGTCCCCGTGCCGCTACAGTTACATTCTAGAGCTTTAGAGACTAGTCCCCCTGCCGCTACAGGTTACCTTCTAGAGCTTAGAGACTAGTCCCCCTTGCTACTACAGGTTACCTTCTAGAGCTTTAGAGACTAGTCCCACTGCCGCTACTGGTTACCTTCTAGAGCTTTAGAGACTAGTCCCCCTGCCGCTACTGGTTACCTTCTAGAGCTTTAGATACTAGTCCCCCTGCCGATACAGGTTACCTTCTAGAGCTTTAGAGACTAGTCCCAATGCCGCTACAGGTTACCTTCTAGAGCTTTAGAGACTAGTCCCCCTGCTACTAGAGGTTACCTTCTAGAGCTTTAGAGACTAGTCCCCATGCCGCTGCAGGTTACCTTCTAGAGCTTTAGAGACTTATCCCCCTGCCACTACGGGTTACCTTCTAGAGCTTTAGAGACTTGTCCCCCTGCCGCTACAGGTTACCTTCTAGAGCTTTAGAGACGAGTCCCCCTGCTACTACAGGTTACCTTCTAGAGCTTTAGAGACTAGTCCCCGTGCCGCTACAGGTTACATTCTAGAGTTTTAGAGACGAGTCCCCCTGCTACTACAGGTTACCTTCTAGAGCTTTAGAGACTAGTCCCCCTGCCGCTACAGATTACCTTCTAGAGCTTTAGAGACGAGTCCCCCTGCCGCTACGGGTTACCTTCTAGAGCTTTAGAGACTAGTCCCCCTGCCGCTACAGGTTACCTTCTAGAGCTTTAGAGACGAGTCCCCCTGCTACTACAGGTTACCTTCTAGAGCTTTAGAGACTTATCCCCCTGCCACTACGGGTTACCTTCTAGAGCTTTAGAGACTTGTCCCCCTGCCGCTACAGGTTACCTTCTAGAGCTTTAGAGACGAGTCCCCCTGCTACTACAGGTTACCTTCTAGAGCTTTAGAGACTAGTCCCCGTGCCGCTACAGGTTACATTCTAGAGTTTTAGAGACGAGTCCCCCTGCTACTACAGGTTACCGTCTAGAGCTTTAGAGACTAGTCCCCCTGCCGCTACAGATTACCTTCTAGAGCTTTAGAGACGAGTCCCCCTGCCGCTACGGGTTACCTTCTAGAGCTTTAGAGACTAGTCCCCCTGCCGCTACAGGTTACCTTCTAGAGCTTTAGAGACGAGTCCCCCTGCTACTACAGGTTACCTTCTAGAGCTTTAGAGACTAGTCCCCGTGCCGCTACAGGTTACATTCTAGAGTTTTAGAGACGAGTCCCCCTGCTACTACAGGTTACCTTCTAGAGCTTTAAAGACTAGTCCCCCTGCCGCTACAGGTTACCTTCTTGAGCTTTAGAGACGAGTCCCCATGCTACTACAGGTTACCTTCTAGAGCTTTAGAGACTAGTCCCCGTGCCGCTACAGGTTACATTCTAGAGGTTTAGAGACGAGTCCCCCTGCTACTACAGGTTACCTTCTAGAGATTTAGAGACTAGTCCCCCTGCCGCTACAGGTTACCTTCTAGAGCTTTAGAGACGAGTCCCCATGCTACTACAGGTTACCTTCTAGAGCTTTAGAGACTAGTCCCCCTGCCGCTACAGGTTACCTTCTAGAGCTTTAGAGACCTGTCCCCCTGCCGCTAGACGTTACATTCTAGAGCTTTAGAGACTAGTCCCACTGCCGCTACTGGTTACCTTCTAGAGCTTTAGAGACTAGTCCCCCTGCCGCTACTGGTTACCTTCTAGAGCTTTAGAGACTAGTCCCCCTGCCGCTACAGGTTACCTTCTAGAGCTTTACAGACTAGTCCCCCTGCCGCTACAGGTTACCTTCTAGAGCTTTAGAGACTAGTCCCCCTGCCGATACAGGTTACCTTCTAGAGCTTTAGAGACTAGTCCCCATGCCGCTACAGGTTACCTTCTAGAGCTTTAGAGACTAGTCCCCCTGCTACTAGAGGTTACCTTCTAGAGCTTTAGAGACTAGTCCCCCTGCCGCTACAGGTTACCTTCTAGAGCTTTAGAGACTTATCCCCCTGCCACTACGGGTTACCTTCTAGAGCTTTAGAGACTTGTCCCCCTGCCGCTACAGGTTACCTTCTAGAGCTTTAGAGACGAGTCCCCCTGCTACTACAGGTTACCTTCTAGAGCTTTAGAGACTAGTCCCCGTGCCGCTACAGTTACATTCTAGAGTTTTAGAGACTTGTCCCCCTCCCACTAAAGGTTACCTTCTAGAGCTTTAGAGACTAGTCCCCCTGCCGCTACAGGTTACCTTCTAGAGCTTTAGAGACTAGTCCCCCTGCCGCTACAGGTTACCTTCTAGAGCTTAGAGACTAGTCCCCCTTGCTACTACAGGTTACCTTCTAGAGCTTTAGAGACTAGTCCCCCTGCCGCTACAGGTTACCTTCTAGAGCTTTAGAGACTATTCCCCCTGCTACTACAGGTTACATTCTAGAGTTTTAGAGACTTGTCCCCCTCCCACTACAGGTTACCTTCTAGAGCTTAGAGACTAGTCTCCTTGCCACTACAGGTTACCTTCTAGAGCTTTAGAGACTAGTCCCCCTGCCACTACAGGTTACCTTCTAGAGCTTTAGAGACTAGTCCCCCTGCCGCTACAGGTTACCTTCTAGAGCTTTAGAGACTGGTCCCCGTGCCCCTACAGGTTACCTTCTAGAGCTTTAGAGACTAGTCCCACTGCCGCTAAGGGTTACCTTCTAGAGCTTTAGAGACTAGTCCCCCTGCCGCTACTGGTTACCTTCTAGAGCTTTAGAGACTAGTCCCCCTGCCGCTACAGGTTACCTTCTAGAGCTTTACAGACTAGTCCCCCTGACGCTACAGGTTACCTTCTAGAGCTTTAGAGACTAGTCCCCCTGCCGATACAGGTTACCTTCTAGAGCTTTAGAGACTAGTCCCCATGCCGCTACAGGTTACCTTCTAGAGCTTTAGAGACTAGTCCCCCTGCTACTAGAGGTTACCTTCTAGAGCTTTAGAGACTAGTCCCCCTGCCGCTACAGGTTACCTTCTAGAGCTTTAGAGACTTATCCCCCTGCCACTACGGGTTACCTTCTAGAGCTTTAGAGACTTGTCCCCCTGCCGCTACAGGTTACCTTCTAGAGCTTTAGAGACGAGTCCCCCTGCTACTACAGGTTACCTTCTAGAGCTTTAGAGACTAGTCCCCGTGCCGCTACAGTTACATTCTAGAGTTTTAGAGACTTGTCCCCCTCCCACTAAAGGTTACCTTCTAGAGCTTTAGAGACTAGTCCCCCTGCCGCTACAGGTTACCTTCTAGAGCTTTAGAGACTAGTCCCCCTGCCGCTACAGGTTACCTTCTAGAGCTTAGAGACTAGTCCCCCTTGCTACTACAGGTTACCTTCTAGAGCTTTAGAGACTAGTCCCCCTGCCGCTACAGGTTACCTTCTAGAGCTTTAGAGACTATTCCCCCTGCTACTACAGGTTACATTCTAGAGTTTTAGAGACTTGTCCCCCTCCCACTACAGGTTACCTTCTAGAGCTTAGAGACTAGTCTCCTTGCCACTACAGGTTACCTTCTAGAGCTTTAGAGACTAGTCCCCCTGCCACTACAGGTTACCTTCTAGAGCTTTAGAGACTAGTCCCCCTGCCGCTACAGGTTACCTTCTAGAGCTTTAGAGACTGGTCCCCGTGCCCCTACAGGTTACCTTCTAGAGCTTTAGAGACTAGTCCCCCTGCCACTACAGGTTACCTTCTAGAGCTTTGGAGACTAGTCCCCCTGCCGCTACTGGTTACCTTCTAGAGCTTTAGAGACTAGTCCCCCTGCCGCTACAGGTTACCTTCTAGAGCTTTAGAGACTAGTCCCCCTGCTACTACAGGTTACATTCTAGAGTTTTAGAGACTTGTCTCCCTCCCACTACAGGTTACCTTCTAGAGCTTAGAGACTAGTCCCCCTGCCACTACTGGTTACCTTCTAGAGCTTTAGAGACTAGTCCCCCTGCCACTACAGGTTACCTTCTAGAGCTTTAGAGACTAGTCCCCCTGCCGCCGCTACTTGTTACCTTCTAGAGCTTTAGAGACTAGTCCCCCTGCCGCTACTGGTTACCTTCTAGAGCTTTAGAGACTAGTCCCCCTGCCGCTACAGGTTACCTTCTAGAGCTTTAGAGACTAGTCCCCCTGCTACTACAGGTTACCTTCTAGAGCTTTAGAGACTAGTCCCCCTGCCGCTACAGGTTACCTTCTAGAGCTTTAGAGACGAGTCCCCATGCTACTACAGGTTACCTTCTAGAGCTTTAGAGACTAGTCCCCCTGCCGCTACAGGTTACCTTCTAGAGCTTTAGAGACTAGTCCCCCTGCCGCTAGACGTTACATTCTAGAGCTTTAGAGACTAGTCCCACTGCCGCTACTGGTTACCTTCTAGAGCTTTAGAGACTAGTCCCCCTGCCGCTACTGGTTACCTTCTAGAGCTTTAGATACTAGTCCCCCTGCCGATACAGGTTACCTTCTAGAGCTTTAGAGACTAGTCCCAATGCCGCTACAGGTTACCTTCTAGAGCTTTAGAGACTAGTCCCCCTGCTACTAGAGGTTACCTTCTAGAGCTTTAGAGACTAGTCCCCATGCCGCTGCAGGTTACCTTCTAGAGCTTTAGAGACTTATCCCCCTGCCACTACGGGTTACCTTCTAGAGCTTTAGAGACTTGTCCCCCTGCCGCTACAGGTTACCTTCTAGAGCTTTAGAGACTAGTCCCCCTGCTACTACAGGTTACCTTCTAGAGCTTTAGAGACTAGTCCCCGTGCCGCTACAGGTTACATTCTAGAGTTTTAGAGACGAGTCCCCCTGCTACTACAGGTTACCTTCTAGAGCTTTAGAGACTAGTCCCCCTGCCGCTACAGATTACCTTCTAGAGCTTTAGAGACGAGTCCCCCTGCCGCTACGGGTTACCTTCTAGAGCTTTAGAGACTAGTCCCCCTGCCGCTACAGGTTACCTTCTAGAGCTTTAGAGACGAGTCCCCCTGCTACTACAGGTTACCTTCTAGAGCTTTAGAGACTTATCCCCCTGCCACTACGGGTTACCTTCTAGAGCTTTAGAGACTTGTCCCCCTGCCGCTACAGGTTACCTTCTAGAGCTTTAGAGACGAGTCCCCCTGCTACTACAGGTTACCTTCTAGAGCTTTAGAGACTAGTCCCCGTGCCGCTACAGGTTACATTCTAGAGTTTTAGAGACGAGTCCCCCTGCTACTACAGGTTACCGTCTAGAGCTTTAGAGACTAGTCCCCCTGCCGCTACAGATTACCTTCTAGAGCTTTAGAGACGAGTCCCCCTGCCGCTACGGGTTACCTTCTAGAGCTTTAGAGACTAGTCCCCCTGCCGCTACAGGTTACCTTCTAGAGCTTTAGAGACGAGTCCCCCTGCTACTACAGGTTACCTTCTAGAGCTTTAGAGACTAGTCCCCGTGCCGCTACAGGTTACATTCTAGAGTTTTAGAGACGAGTCCCCCTGCTACTACAGGTTACCTTCTAGAGCTTTAAAGACTAGTCCCCCTGCCGCTACAGGTTACCTTCTTGAGCTTTAGAGACGAGTCCCCATGCTACTACAGGTTACCTTCTAGAGCTTTAGAGACTAGTCCCCGTGCCGCTACAGGTTACATTCTAGAGGTTTAGAGACGAGTCCCCCTGCTACTACAGGTTACCTTCTAGAGATTTAGAGACTAGTCCCCCTGCCGCTACAGGTTACCTTCTAGAGCTTTAGAGACGAGTCCCCATGCTACTACAGGTTACCTTCTAGAGCTTTAGAGACTAGTCCCCCTGCCGCTACAGGTTACCTTCTAGAGCTTTAGAGACCTGTCCCCCTGCCGCTAGACGTTACATTCTAGAGCTTTAGAGACTAGTCCCACTGCCGCTACTGGTTACCTTCTAGAGCTTTAGAGACTAGTCCCCCTGCCGCTACTGGTTACCTTCTAGAGCTTTAGAGACTAGTCCCCCTGCCGCTACAGGTTACCTTCTAGAGCTTTACAGACTAGTCCCCCTGCCGCTACAGGTTACCTTCTAGAGCTTTAGAGACTAGTCCCCCTGCCGATACAGGTTACCTTCTAGAGCTTTAGAGACTAGTCCCCATGCCGCTACAGGTTACCTTCTAGAGCTTTAGAGACTAGTCCCCCTGCTACTAGAGGTTACCTTCTAGAGCTTTAGAGACTAGTCCCCCTGCCGCTACAGGTTACCTTCTAGAGCTTTAGAGACTTATCCCCCTGCCACTACGGGTTACCTTCTAGAGCTTTAGAGACTTGTCCCCCTGCCGCTACAGGTTACCTTCTAGAGCTTTAGAGACGAGTCCCCCTGCTACTACAGGTTACCTTCTAGAGCTTTAGAGACTAGTCCCCGTGCCGCTACAGTTACATTCTAGAGTTTTAGAGACTTGTCCCCCTCCCACTAAAGGTTACCTTCTAGAGCTTTAGAGACTAGTCCCCCTGCCGCTACAGGTTACCTTCTAGAGCTTTAGAGACTAGTCCCCCTGCCGCTACAGGTTACCTTCTAGAGCTTAGAGACTAGTCCCCCTTGCTACTACAGGTTACCTTCTAGAGCTTTAGAGACTAGTCCCCCTGCCGCTACAGGTTACCTTCTAGAGCTTTAGAGACTATTCCCCCTGCTACTACAGGTTACATTCTAGAGTTTTAGAGACTTGTCCCCCTCCCACTACAGGTTACCTTCTAGAGCTTAGAGACTAGTCTCCTTGCCACTACAGGTTACCTTCTAGAGCTTTAGAGACTAGTCCCCCTGCCACTACAGGTTACCTTCTAGAGCTTTAGAGACTAGTCCCCCTGCCGCTACAGGTTACCTTCTAGAGCTTTAGAGACTGGTCCCCGTGCCCCTACAGGTTACCTTCTAGAGCTTTAGAGACTAGTCCCCCTGCCACTACAGGTTACCTTCTAGAGCTTTGGAGACTAGTCCCCCTGCCGCTACTGGTTACCTTCTAGAGCTTTAGAGACTAGTCCCCCTGCCGCTACAGGTTACCTTCTAGAGCTTTAGAGACTAGTCCCCCTGCTACTACAGGTTACATTCTAGAGTTTTAGAGACTTGTCTCCCTCCCACTACAGGTTACCTTCTAGAGCTTAGAGACTAGTCCCCCTGCCACTACTGGTTACCTTCTAGAGCTTTAGAGACTAGTCCCCCTGCCACTACAGGTTACCTTCTAGAGCTTTAGAGACTAGTCCCCCTGCCGCCGCTACTTGTTACCTTCTAGAGCTTTAGAGACTAGTCCCCCTGCCGCTACTGGTTACCTTCTAGAGCTTTAGAGACTAGTCCCCCTGCCGCTACAGGTTACCTTCTAGAGCTTTAGAGACTAGTCCCCCTGCTACTACAGGTTACCTTCTAGAGCTTTAGAGACTAGTCCCCCTGCCGCTACAGGTTACCTTCTAGAGCTTTAGAGACGAGTCCCCATGCTACTACAGGTTACCTTCTAGAGCTTTAGAGACTAGTCCCCCTGCCGCTACAGGTTACCTTCTAGAGCTTTAGAGACTAGTCCCCCTGCCGCTAGACGTTACATTCTAGAGCTTTAGAGACTAGTCCCACTGCCGCTACTGGTTACCTTCTAGAGCTTTAGAGACTAGTCCCCCTGCCGCTACTGGTTACCTTCTAGAGCTTTAGATACTAGTCCCCCTGCCGATACAGGTTACCTTCTAGAGCTTTAGAGACTAGTCCCAATGCCGCTACAGGTTACCTTCTAGAGCTTTAGAGACTAGTCCCCCTGCTACTAGAGGTTACCTTCTAGAGCTTTAGAGACTAGTCCCCATGCCGCTGCAGGTTACCTTCTAGAGCTTTAGAGACTTATCCCCCTGCCACTACGGGTTACCTTCTAGAGCTTTAGAGACTTGTCCCCCTGCCGCTACAGGTTACCTTCTAGAGCTTTAGAGACGAGTCCCCCTGCTACTACAGGTTACCTTCTAGAGCTTTAGAGACTAGTCCCCGTGCCGCTACAGGTTACATTCTAGAGTTTTAGAGACGAGTCCCCCTGCTACTACAGGTTACCTTCTAGAGCTTTAGAGACTAGTCCCCCTGCCGCTACAGATTACCTTCTAGAGCTTTAGAGACGAGTCCCCCTGCCGCTACGGGTTACCTTCTAGAGCTTTAGAGACTAGTCCCCCTGCCGCTACAGGTTACCTTCTAGAGCTTTAGAGACGAGTCCCCCTGCTACTACAGGTTACCTTCTAGAGCTTTAGAGACTTATCCCCCTGCCACTACGGGTTACCTTCTAGAGCTTTAGAGACTTGTCCCCCTGCCGCTACAGGTTACCTTCTAGAGCTTTAGAGACGAGTCCCCCTGCTACTACAGGTTACCTTCTAGAGCTTTAGAGACTAGTCCCCGTGCCGCTACAGGTTACATTCTAGAGTTTTAGAGACGAGTCCCCCTGCTACTACAGGTTACCGTCTAGAGCTTTAGAGACTAGTCCCCCTGCCGCTACAGATTACCTTCTAGAGCTTTAGAGACGAGTCCCCCTGCCGCTACGGGTTACCTTCTAGAGCTTTAGAGACTAGTCCCCCTGCCGCTACAGGTTACCTTCTAGAGCTTTAGAGACGAGTCCCCCTGCTACTACAGGTTACCTTCTAGAGCTTTAGAGACTAGTCCCCGTGCCGCTACAGGTTACATTCTAGAGTTTTAGAGACGAGTCCCCCTGCTACTACAGGTTACCTTCTAGAGCTTTAAAGACTAGTCCCCCTGCCGCTACAGGTTACCTTCTTGAGCTTTAGAGACGAGTCCCCATGCTACTACAGGTTACCTTCTAGAGCTTTAGAGACTAGTCCCCGTGCCGCTACAGGTTACATTCTAGAGGTTTAGAGACGAGTCCCCCTGCTACTACAGGTTACCTTCTAGAGATTTAGAGACTAGTCCCCCTGCCGCTACAGGTTACCTTCTAGAGCTTTAGAGACGAGTCCCCATGCTACTACAGGTTACCTTCTAGAGCTTTAGAGACTAGTCCCCCTGCCGCTACAGGTTACCTTCTAGAGCTTTAGAGACCTGTCCCCCTGCCGCTAGACGTTACATTCTAGAGCTTTAGAGACTAGTCCCACTGCCGCTACTGGTTACCTTCTAGAGCTTTAGAGACTAGTCCCCCTGCCGCTACTGGTTACCTTCTAGAGCTTTAGAGACTAGTCCCCCTGCCGCTACAGGTTACCTTCTAGAGCTTTACAGACTAGTCCCCCTGCCGCTACAGGTTACCTTCTAGAGCTTTAGAGACTAGTCCCCCTGCCGATACAGGTTACCTTCTAGAGCTTTAGAGACTAGTCCCCATGCCGCTACAGGTTACCTTCTAGAGCTTTAGAGACTAGTCCCCCTGCTACTAGAGGTTACCTTCTAGAGCTTTAGAGACTAGTCCCCCTGCCGCTACAGGTTACCTTCTAGAGCTTTAGAGACTTATCCCCCTGCCACTACGGGTTACCTTCTAGAGCTTTAGAGACTTGTCCCCCTGCCGCTACAGGTTACCTTCTAGAGCTTTAGAGACGAGTCCCCCTGCTACTACAGGTTACCTTCTAGAGCTTTAGAGACTAGTCCCCGTGCCGCTACAGTTACATTCTAGAGTTTTAGAGACTTGTCCCCCTCCCACTAAAGGTTACCTTCTAGAGCTTTAGAGACTAGTCCCCCTGCCGCTACAGGTTACCTTCTAGAGCTTTAGAGACTAGTCCCCCTGCCGCTACAGGTTACCTTCTAGAGCTTAGAGACTAGTCCCCCTTGCTACTACAGGTTACCTTCTAGAGCTTTAGAGACTAGTCCCCCTGCCGCTACAGGTTACCTTCTAGAGCTTTAGAGACTATTCCCCCTGCTACTACAGGTTACATTCTAGAGTTTTAGAGACTTGTCCCCCTCCCACTACAGGTTACCTTCTAGAGCTTAGAGACTAGTCTCCTTGCCACTACAGGTTACCTTCTAGAGCTTTAGAGACTAGTCCCCCTGCCACTACAGGTTACCTTCTAGAGCTTTAGAGACTAGTCCCCCTGCCGCTACAGGTTACCTTCTAGAGCTTTAGAGACTGGTCCCCGTGCCCCTACAGGTTACCTTCTAGAGCTTTAGAGACTAGTCCCACTGCCGCTACTGGTTACCTTCTAGAGCTTTAGAGACTAGTCCCCCTGCCGCTACTGGTTACCTTCTAGAGCTTTAGAGACTAGTCCCCCTGCCGCTACAGGTTACCTTCTAGAGCTTTACAGACTAGTCCCCCTGCCGCTACAGGTTACCTTCTAGAGCTTTAGAGACTAGTCCCCCTGCCGATACAGGTTACCTTCTAGAGCTTTAGAGACTAGTCCCCATGCCGCTACAGGTTACCTTCTAGAGCTTTAGAGACTAGTCCCCCTGCTACTAGAGGTTACCTTCTAGAGCTTTAGAGACTAGTCCCCCTGCCGCTACAGGTTACCTTCTAGAGCTTTAGAGACTTATCCCCCTGCCACTACGGGTTACCTTCTAGAGCTTTAGAGACTTGTCCCCCTGCCGCTACAGGTTACCTTCTAGAGCTTTAGAGACGAGTCCCCCTGCTACTACAGGTTACCTTCTAGAGCTTTAGAGACTAGTCCCCGTGCCGCTACAGTTACATTCTAGAGTTTTAGAGACTTGTCCCCCTCCCACTAAAGGTTACCTTCTAGAGCTTTAGAGACTAGTCCCCCTGCCGCTACAGGTTACCTTCTAGAGCTTTAGAGACTAGTCCCCCTGCCGCTACAGGTTACCTTCTAGAGCTTAGAGACTAGTCCCCCTTGCTACTACAGGTTACCTTCTAGAGCTTTAGAGACTAGTCCCCCTGCCGCTACAGGTTACCTTCTAGAGCTTTAGAGACTATTCCCCCTGCTACTACAGGTTACATTCTAGAGTTTTAGAGACTTGTCCCCCTCCCACTACAGGTTACCTTCTAGAGCTTAGAGACTAGTCTCCTTGCCACTACAGGTTACCTTCTAGAGCTTTAGAGACTAGTCCCCCTGCCACTACAGGTTACCTTCTAGAGCTTTAGAGACTAGTCCCCCTGCCGCTACAGGTTACCTTCTAGAGCTTTAGAGACTGGTCCCCGTGCCCCTACAGGTTACCTTCTAGAGCTTTAGAGACTAGTCCCCCTGCCACTACAGGTTACCTTCTAGAGCTTTGGAGACTAGTCCCCCTGCCGCTACTGGTTACCTTCTAGAGCTTTAGAGACTAGTCCCCCTGCCGCTACAGGTTACCTTCTAGAGCTTTAGAGACTAGTCCCCCTGCTACTACAGGTTACATTCTAGAGTTTTAGAGACTTGTCTCCCTCCCACTACAGGTTACCTTCTAGAGCTTAGAGACTAGTCCCCCTGCCACTACTGGTTACCTTCTAGAGCTTTAGAGACTAGTCCCCCTGCCACTACAGGTTACCTTCTAGAGCTTTAGAGACTAGTCCCCCTGCCGCCGCTACTTGTTACCTTCTAGAGCTTTAGAGACTAGTCCCCCTGCCGCTACTGGTTACCTTCTAGAGCTTTAGAGACTAGTCCCCCTGCCGCTACAGGTTACCTTCTAGAGCTTTAGAGACTAGTCCCCCTGCTACTACAGGTTACCTTCTAGAGCTTTAGAGACTAGTCCCCCTGCCGCTACAGGTTACCTTCTAGAGCTTTAGAGACGAGTCCCCATGCTACTACAGGTTACCTTCTAGAGCTTTAGAGACTAGTCCCCCTGCCGCTACAGGTTACCTTCTAGAGCTTTAGAGACTAGTCCCCCTGCCGCTAGACGTTACATTCTAGAGCTTTAGAGACTAGTCCCACTGCCGCTACTGGTTACCTTCTAGAGCTTTAGAGACTAGTCCCCCTGCCGCTACTGGTTACCTTCTAGAGCTTTAGATACTAGTCCCCCTGCCGATACAGGTTACCTTCTAGAGCTTTAGAGACTAGTCCCAATGCCGCTACAGGTTACCTTCTAGAGCTTTAGAGACTAGTCCCCCTGCTACTAGAGGTTACCTTCTAGAGCTTTAGAGACTAGTCCCCATGCCGCTGCAGGTTACCTTCTAGAGCTTTAGAGACTTATCCCCCTGCCACTACGGGTTACCTTCTAGAGCTTTAGAGACTTGTCCCCCTGCCGCTACAGGTTACCTTCTAGAGCTTTAGAGACGAGTCCCCCTGCTACTACAGGTTACCTTCTAGAGCTTTAGAGACTAGTCCCCGTGCCGCTACAGGTTACATTCTAGAGTTTTAGAGACGAGTCCCCCTGCTACTACAGGTTACCTTCTAGAGCTTTAGAGACTAGTCCCCCTGCCGCTACAGATTACCTTCTAGAGCTTTAGAGACGAGTCCCCCTGCCGCTACGGGTTACCTTCTAGAGCTTTAGAGACTAGTCCCCCTGCCACTACAGGTTACCTTCTAGAGCTTTAGAGACGAGTCCCCCTGCTACTACAGGTTACCTTCTAGAGCTTTAGAGACTAGTCCCCGTGCCGCTACAGGTTACATTCTAGAGTTTTAGAGACGAGTCCCCCTGCTACTACAGGTTACCTTCTAGAGCTTTAAAGACTAGTCCCCCTGCCGCTACAGGTTACCTTCTTGAGCTTTAGAGACGAGTCCCCATGCTACTACAGGTTACCTTCTAGAGCTTTAGAGACTAGTCCCCGTGCCGCTACAGGTTACATTCTAGAGGTTTAGAGACGAGTCCCCCTGCTGCTACAGGTTACCTTCTAGAGATTTAGAGACTAGTCCCCCTGCCGCTACAGGTTACCTTCTAGAGCTTTAGAGACGAGTCCCCATGCTACTACAGGTTACCTTCTAGAGCTTTAGAGACTAGTCCCCCTGCCGCTACAGGTTACCTTCTAGAGCTTTAGAGACTAGTCCCCCTGCCGCTAGACGTTACATTCTAGAGCTTTAGAGACTAGTCCCACTGCCGCTACTGGTTACCTTCTAGAGCTTTAGAGACTAGTCCCCCTGCCGCTACTGGTTACCTTCTAGAGCTTTAGAGACTAGTCCCCCTGCCGCTACAGGTTACCTTCTAGAGCTTTACAGACTAGTCCCCCTGCCGCTACAGGTTACCTTCTAGAGCTTTAGAGACTAGTCCCCCTGCCGATACAGGTTACCTTCTAGAGCTTTAGAGACTAGTCCCCATGCCGCTACAGGTTACCTTCTAGAGCTTTAGAGACTAGTCCCCCTGCTACTAGAGGTTACCTTCTAGAGCTTTAGAGACTAGTCCCCCTGCCGCTACAGGTTACCTTCTAGAGCTTTAGAGACTTATCCCCCTGCCACTACGGGTTACCTTCTAGAGCTTTAGAGACTTGTCCCCCTGCCGCTACAGGTTACCTTCTAGAGCTTTAGAGACGAGTCCCCCTGCTACTACAGGTTACCTTCTAGAGCTTTAGAGACTAGTCCCCGTGCCGCTACAGTTACATTCTAGAGTTTTAGAGACGAGTCCCCCTGCTACTACAGGTTACCTTCTAGAGCTTTAGAGACTAGTCCCCCTGCCGCTACAGGTTACCTTCTAGAGCTTTAGAGACGAGTCCCCCTGCTACTACAGGTTACCTTCTAGAGCTTTAGAGACTAGTCCCCCTGCTACTACAGGTTACATTCTAGAGTTTTAGAGACTAGTCCCCCTCCCACTAAAGGTTACCTTCTAGAGCTTTAGAGACTAGTCCCCCTGCCGCTACAGGCTACCTTCTAGAGCTTTAGAGACTAGTCCCCCTGCCGCTACAGGTTACCTTCTAGAGCTTTAGAGACTAGTCCCCCTGCCGCTACAGGTTACCTTCTAGAGCTTAGAGACTAGTCCCCCTGCTACTACAGGTTACCTTCTAGAGCTTTAGAGACTAGTCCCCCTGCCGCTACAGGCTACCTTCTAGAGCTTTAGAGACTAGTCCCCCTGCCGCTACAGGTTACCTTCTAGAGCTTTAGAGACTAGTCTCCCTGCCGCTACAGGTTACCTTCTAGAGCTTAGAGACTAGTCCCCCTGCTACTACAGGTTACCTTCTAGAGCTTTAGAGACTAGTCCCCCTGCCGCTACAGGTTACCTTCTAGAGCTTTAGAGACTAGTCCCCCTGCTACTACAGGTTACATTCTAGAGTTTTAGAGACTTGTCCCCCTCCCACTACAGGTTACCTTCTAGAGCTTAGAGACTAGTCTCCTTGCCACTACAGGTTACCTTCTAGAGCTTTAGAGACTAGTCCCCCTGCCACTACAGGTTACCTTCTAGAGCTTTAGAGACTAGTCCCCCTGCCGCTACAGGTTACCTTCTAGAGCTTTAGAGACTGGTCCCCGTGCCCCTACAGGTTACCTTCTAGAGCTTTAGAGACTAGTCCCCATGCCGCTACAGGTTACCTTCTAGAGCTTTAGAGACTAGTCCCCCTGCTACTAGAGGTTACCTTCTAGAGCTTTAGAGACTAGTCCCCCTGCCGCTACAGGTTACCTTCTAGAGCTTTAGAGACTTATCCCCCTGCCACTACGGGTTACCTTCTAGAGCTTTAGAGACTTGTCCCCCTGCCGCTACAGGTTACCTTCTAGAGCTTTAGAGACGAGTCCCCCTGCTACTACAGGTTACCTTCTAGAGCTTTAGAGACTAGTCCCCGTGCCGCTACAGTTACATTCTAGAGTTTTAGAGACGAGTCCCCCTGCTACTACAGGTTACCTTCTAGAGCTTTAGAGACTAGTCCCCCTGCCGCTACAGGTTACCTTCTAGAGCTTTAGAGACGAGTCCCCCTGCTACTACAGGTTACCTTCTAGAGCTTTAGAGACTAGTCCCCCTGCTACTACAGGTTACATTCTAGAGTTTTAGAGACTTGTCCCCCTCCCACTACAGGTTACCTTCTAGAGCTTAGAGACTAGTCTCCTTGCCACTACAGGTTACCTTCTAGAGCTTTAGAGACTAGTCCCCCTGCCACTACAGGTTACCTTCTAGAGCTTTAGAGACTAGTCCCCCTGCCGCTACAGGTTACCTTCTAGAGCTTTAGAGACTGGTCCCCGTGCCCCTACAGGTTACCTTCTAGAGCTTTAGAGACTAGTCCCCATGCCGCTACAGGTTACCTTCTAGAGCTTTAGAGACTAGTCCCCCTGCTACTAGAGGTTACCTTCTAGAGCTTTAGAGACTAGTCCCCCTGCCGCTACAGGTTACCTTCTAGAGCTTTAGAGACTTATCCCCCTGCCACTACGGGTTACCTTCTAGAGCTTTAGAGACTTGTCCCCCTGCCGCTACAGGTTACCTTCTAGAGCTTTAGAGACGAGTCCCCCTGCTACTACAGGTTACCTTCTAGAGCTTTAGAGACTAGTCCCCGTGCCGCTACAGTTACATTCTAGAGTTTTAGAGACGAGTCCCCCTGCTACTACAGGTTACCTTCTAGAGCTTTAGAGACTAGTCCCCCTGCCGCTACAGGTTACCTTCTAGAGCTTTAGAGACGAGTCCCCCTGCTACTACAGGTTACCTTCTAGAGCTTTAGAGACTAGTCCCCCTGCTACTACAGGTTACATTCTAGAGTTTTAGAGACTTGTCCCCCTCCCACTAAAGGTTACCTTCTAGAGCTTTAGAGACTAGTCCCCCTGCCGCTACAGGCTACCTTCTAGAGCTTTAGAGACTAGTCCCCCTGCCGCTACAGGTTACCTTCTAGAGCTTTAGAGACTAGTCCCCCTGCCGCTACAGGTTACCTTCTAGAGCTTAGAGACTAGTCCCCCTGCTGCTACAGGTTACCTTCTAGAGCTTTAGAGACTAGTCCCCCTGCCGCTACAGGTTACCTTCTAGAGCTTTAGAGACTAGTCCCCCTGCTACTACAGGTTACATTCTAGAGTTTTAGAGACTTGTCCCCCTCCCACTACAGGTTACCTTCTAGAGCTTAGAGACTAGTCTCCTTGCCACTACAGGTTACCTTCTAGAGCTTTAGAGACAAGTCCCCCTGCCACTACAGGTTACCTTCTAGAGCTTTAGAGACTAGTCCCCCTGCCGCTACAGGTTACCTTCTAGAGCTTTAGAGACTGGTCCCCGTGCCCCTACAGGTTACCTTCTAGAGCTTTAGAGACTAGTCCCCCTGCCACTACAGGTTACCTTCTAGAGCTTTGGAGACTAGTCCCCCTGCCGCTACTGGTTACCTTCTAGAGCTTTAGAGACTAGTCCCCCTGCCGCTACAGGTTACCTTCTAGAGCTTTAGAGACTAGTCCCCCTGCTACTACAGGTTACATTCTAGAGTTTTAGAGACTTGTCCCCCTCCCACTACAGGTTACCTTCTAGAGCTTAGAGACTAGTCCCCCTGCCACTACTGGTTACCTTCTAGAGCTTTAGAGACTAGTCCCCCTGCCGCTACAGGTTACCTTCTAGAGCTTTAGAGACTAGTCCCCCTGCCGCCTCTACTTGTTACCTTCTAGAGCTTTAGAGACTAGTCCCCCTGCCGCTACTGGTTACCTTCTAGAGCTTTAGAGACTAGTCCCCCTGCCGCTACAGGTTACCTTCTAGAGCTTTAGAGACTAGTCCCCCTGCTACTACAGGTTACCTTCTAGAGCTTTAGAGACTAGTCCCCCTGCCGCTACAGGTTACCTTCTAGAGCTTTAGAGACTAGTCCCCCTGCCGCTACACGTTACCTTCTAGAGCTTTAGAGACTAGTCCCATGATAGGAGGTCAATGGGAAATTCTGATTAAATCAGGTATGTCCTTAGGGCATAGCAGTTTGTGTGAGTGTGAGTTAGAGTTTGAGTTTGAGTTTGAGTGTGAGAGAGAGAGAGAGAGAGAGAGAGAGAGAGAGAGAGAGAGAGAGAGAGAGAGAGAGAGAGAGAGAGAGAGAGAGAGAGAGAGAGAGAGAGAGAGAGAGAGAGAGAGAGAGAGAGAGAGAGAGAGAGAGAGAGAATGTTATTGTGTGTGTGTGTGTGTGTGTGTGTGTGTGTGTGTGTGTGTGTGTGTGTGTGTGTGTGTGTGTGTGTGTGTGTGTGTTTGCTGCTCCCTTACTTACGTAAGCATGCCAACTCCCTCCCAGTCCTGTTCTGTACTCTGATTTGATAGGTTGAGGGAAGTAGGGGCCATGGTCTGGTCTGATAGGTTGAGGGAAGTAGGGGCCATGGTCTGGTCTGATAGGTTGATGGAAGTAGGGGCCATGGTCTGGTCTGATAGGTTGAGGGAAGTAGGGGCCATGGTCTAGTCTGATAGGTTGAGATAAGTAGGGGCCATGGTCTAGTCTGATAGGTTAAGGGAAGTAGGGGCCATGGTCTAGTCTGATAGGTTGAGATAAGTAGGGGCCATAGTTTGATCTGATAGGTTGATGGAAGTAGGGGCCATGGTCTAGTCTGATAGGTTAAGGGAAGTAGGGGCCATGGTCTGGTCTGATAGGTTGAGGGAAGTAGGGGCCATGGTCTAGTCTGATAGGTTGAGATAAGTAGGGGCCATGGTCTAGTCTGATAGGTTAAGGGAAGTAGGGGCCATGGTCTAGTCTGATAGGTTGAGATAAGTAGGGGCCATAGTTTGATCTGATAGGTTGATGGAAGTAGGGGCCATGGTCTAGTCTGATAGGTTAAGGGAAGTAGGGGCCATGGTCTGGTCTGATAGGTTGAGGGAAGTAGGGGCCATGGTCTGGTCTGATAGGTTGATGGAAGTAGGGGCCATGGTCTGGTCTGATAGGTTGATGGAAGTAGGGGGCATGGTCTGGTCTGATAGGTTGAGGGAAGTAGGGGCCATGGTCTGGTCTGATAGGTTGAGGGAAGTAGGGGCCATGGTCTAGTCTGATAGGTTGAGATAAGTAGGGGCCATGGTCTAGTCTGATAGGTTAAGGGAAGTAGGGGCCATGGTCTAGTCTGATAGGTTGAGATAAGTAGGGGCCATAGTTTGATCTGATAGGTTGATGGAAGTAGGGGCCATGGTCTGGTCTGATAGGTTGATGGAAGTAGGGGCCATGGTCTGGTCTGATAGGTTGAGGGAAGTAGGGGCCATGGTCTGGTCTGATAGGTTGAGGGAAGTAGGGGCCATGGTCTGGTCTGATAGGTTGATGGAAGTAGGGGCCATGGTCTGGTCTGATAGGTTGATGGAAGTAGGGGCCATGGTCTGGTCTGATAGGTTGAGGGAAGTAGGGGCCATGGTCTGGTCTGATAGGTTGAGGGAAGTAGGGGCCATGGTCTGGTCTGATAGGTTGAGGGAAGTAGGGGCCATGGTCTAGTCTGATAGGTTGAGGGAAGTAGGGGCCATGGTCTGATCTGATAGGTTGAGGGAAGTAGGGGCCATGGTCTGATCTGATAGGTTCAGGGAAGTAGGGGCCATGGTCTGGTCTGATAGGTTGAGGGAAGTAGGGGCCATGGTCTAGTCTGATAGGTTGAGGGAAGTAGGGGCCATGGTCTGATCTGATAGGTTGAGGGAAGTAGGGGCCATGGTCTGATCTGATAGGTTCAGGGAAGTAGGGGCCATGGTCTAGTCTGATAGGTTAAGGGAAGTAGGGGCCATGGTCTAGTCTGATAGGTTAAGGGAAGTAGGGGCCATGGTCTAGTCTGATAGGTTGAGATAAGTAGGGGCCATGGTCTAGTCTGATAGGTTAAGGGAAGTAGGGGTCATGGTCTAGTCTGATAGGTTGAGATAAGTAGGGGCCATAGTTTGATCTGATAGGTTGATGGAAGTAGGGGCCATGGTCTGGTCTGATAGGTTGAGGGAAGTAGGGGCCATGGTCTGATCTGATAGGTTGATGGAAGTAGAGGCCATGGTCTGATCTGATAGGTTGAGGGAAGTAGGGGCCATGGTCTGGTCTGATAGGTTGATGGAAGTAGGGGCCATAGTCTGATCTGATAGGTTGAGGGAAGTAGGGGCCATGGTCTGATCTGATAGGTTGAGGGAAGTAGGGGCCATGGTCTGATCAGATAGGTTAAGCGAAGTAGGGGCCATGGTCTGGTCTGATAGGTTGAGATAAGTAGGGGCCATAGTCTGATCTGATAGGTTGAGATAAGTAGGGGCCATAGTCTGATCTGATAGGTTCACGGACAGTTGTTCACCCTGACTGTTTTCTCATCAACTCTTCTATGACCAGATTTCCTCTAGTCCAGAGTTCGTTCCCTGTCCTTCCCTGTGACGACGCGTTTCTGTTGGTATGCTTACGTAAGGGAGCAGCAAACACACACACACAAACACATACACACACACACACACACACACTCATATTTTAAAAGCTAACAACACAAACACACCCAATGCTGGGAAAAATTGCTTCCTGTCTGGTTGGAAACCAAAGGAAATCCAGCATCCCCTTCCTGACCCTGTATATGACCCCATACTGATGGGGGGGGTATGGAACATAGTGGTGTGGAAGCTACTGAGAAGCCCTAATACATGACCTACTTTCTGAACTACATAGAGATCAGATAGTGTCTCTAGAGCCAGAAGAAGTGAGGCTACAGCAGGTCTGTGAAATACTGTGTCATATCAGGAATGATAACTTCTGTTTGGTCAGTAATGGTGACACTTTGTATATCTTTCTGAAGAAGTATGTTGCTTACAGACTTAAACTATGCTTACTGTCTAATGGTAAGCTATCATTGAGGTCATCTAATTGCAACAAGTCACGTTAGCAACAACCACAGTGTCTGTCATGCTACACACGTCATTCACACATTCCTCTGTTCATGATATGTTACCGGTGAAACGTGCTTTTTTATTTTTTTTATTTTATTTAACCAGGTAGGCAAATTGAGAACACGTTCTCATTTACAATTGCGACCTGGCCAAGATAAAGCAAAGCAGTTCGACACATACAACAACACATAGTTACACATGGAGTAAAAACAAACATATAGTCAATAATACAGTGAAAAAAATAAAAAAATAAGTCTATATACAATGTGAGCAAGTGAGGTGAGATAAGGGAGGTGAAGGCAAACAGATATATGTATAAATAAAAATATAAAAAGGCCATGGAGGCGAAGTGAGTACAACACAGCAAGTAAAATAAAAACTAAAAAAAACACTGGAATGGTTGGTTTGCATTGGAAGAAAGTGCAAAGTAGAGACAGAAATAATGGGGTGCAAAGGAGCAAAATAAATTAATAAATAAATACAGTAGGTAAAGAGGTAGTTGTTTGGGCTAAATTGTAGATGGGTTATGTACAGGTGCAGTAATCTACGAGCTGCTCTGCTTTCCACTATGATCCACAACGACGCATCTCTCTCTCTCTCTCAGGGCCTTTCATAAGATGGAAATAACCTCTCCTGATTGCCCCCTCCCTGTAGATATATAATTAGGCCAGTGTAGAACAACTCTGGCCCTGGTCCTGTCCCTGGCTGCCAGTTAGAGAGAGCTGCTCCACTGGTCCTGTGCTGCTGGCCTCCAATATCAACCCATTATCTACACGGCTGGAATGCTTTGCTCTGACCGACATAGCACAGACCGACCATTACAGGAACATTCAAACAGAGAGGAAGTTACAGGGGTCGTAGAGAGAAAGTAGGGAGGGAATAGCAATCACAGTGGGTTTAGATGATTGGTGGTGTGTCCCAAATAGCATCCTATTCCCTTCATAGTGCACTCATTTTGACCATGGGCAAAGGGGTGCAATATATACACTGTGGCCAGTTTATTAGGTACAGCCATCTAGTACCAGGTCGGACCCCCCCCCCCCTTGCCTACAGAATAGCCTGAATACTTTGGGGAATGGGAGTGTTGCTCAATGGGTCAATAAAACATTCCCCACACCATTACCACCGTCACCAGCCTGTACCGTTGACACCCGGCAGGTTGTCCAGTGTTGGTGGTCGTGTGGAGCCGCTTCTTCTTGTTTTTATCTGATAGGAGTGGAACCCGGTGTGGTGGTCTGCTGCAGTAGCCCATCCGTGACACAAGGACGGATGAGTTGTTGGTTCCGAGATGCCGTTCTGCACACCTCTGTTGCACTGTGTTGTTATTTGGCTGTTTGTGGCCTGTTAGTTTGCATGATTCTTGCCATTCTCCTTCCACCTCTTATAAAGTAATACTTAAGTAGTTTTTTTAGGTATCTGTACTTTACTATTTATATTTTTGACAACTTTTACTTTTACTCTACTACATTCCTAAAGAAGATAATGTACATTTAACTCCATACACCCAAACGTATTCATTACATTTGCAGTAATTAGCAGGACAGAAAAATGGTCCAAAAACAAGAAAATGGTGCCATCTGATATGCTTAGTTTTGATACTTAAGTATATTTAAAAACAAATATTTCTAGACTTTTACTCAAGTAGTATTTTTCTGGGTGACTTTCACTTTTACTTAAGTCACTTTCTGTTAAAGTATCTTTACTTCTACTGACAAATGGGTCTTTTTTTCAACCACTGTTATCAACAAGCTGTTTTTCACCCACAGGATTGCCGCTGACTGGATGTTATTTATTTGTCGCACCCTTCTCAGTATACCCTAGACACTGTTGAGTGTGGAAAGCCCAGGAGGCCAGCCATTTGTGAGATACTGGAACCGGAGCGCCTGGTAACGACGATCATATCACACTCAAAGTTGCTTAGGTCACTCATTTTGCCCATTCTAACGTTCAATCAAACTGTAACTCTGTCTGTAGGAGCAAACCATTTTCGTGAACAGGGCGGTGTACCTAATAAACTGGCCAATTAGAGCATTTACGAAGGTAGTGCATTCCTTTGGGCCTTGTTTAAAAGCAGTGCATTATGTAGGGAATAGGCTGGTAGGAGAGAGAGAGAGAGAGAGAGAGAGAGAGAGAGAGAGAGAGAGAGAGAGAGAGAGAGAGAGAGAGAGAGAGAGAGAGAGAGAGAGAGAGAGAGAGAGAGAGAGAGAGGAGAGAGGAGAGAGACAGAGAGAGAGAGACAGAGAGAGAGAGAGAGAGAGAGAGAGAGAGAGAGAGAGAGAGAGAGAGAGAGAGAGAGAGAGAGAGAGAGAGAGAGACTTCTGTATGTGTAATGTTTACTGTAAATTTCTATTGTTTATTTCACTTTTGTATATTATCTGCCTCACTTGCTTTGGCAATGTTAACATATGTTTCCCATGCCAATAAAGCCCCTTGAATTGAATTGAATTGAGAGAGCATATATTGTGTCATCGCTTGCCAGCAGCGAGCTCCTGCTCCTCACAGTGTGGAAGCCAGCAGGTCAGGCAACAGCCATCCACAACGAGACAGGCGGATCGAGGGGCAGCCCTTAATGAGCCCCACTGGCACAGGGGTCTTAGCAGGGGTCCATTGTGGAGAAAGTCACAGAGAGAGGATCGAAACCTTTCCCAAACCGTATCGAGGCATGGCCCTGTTCAGTGGAGCTCAAACCTGTAGAGCTCGGTGAGGAAGAACTTTCATTGACTCCGGGATGCTGGCCTTCTAGGCAGAGTTGCAAAGAATAAGCAATATCTCAAACTGGCCAATAAGAATAAAAGATTAAGATGGGCAAAATAACACAGACACTGGACAGAGGAACTCTGTCTAGAAGGCCAGCATCCCGGAGTCGCCTCTTCATTGTTGACATTGAGACTGGTGTTTTGCGGGTACTATTTAATGAAGCTACCAGTTGAGGACTTGTGAGGCGTCTGTTTCTCAAACTAGACACTCTAATGTACTTGTCCTCTTGCTCAGTTGTGCACCGGGGCCTCCCACTCCTCTTTCTATTCTGGTTAGAGCCAGTTTGCACTGTTCTGTGAAAGGAGTAGTACACAGCGCTGTATGAGATTTTCAGTTTCTTGGCAATTTCTTGCAAGGAATAGTCTTCATTTCTCAGAACAAGAATAGACTGACGAGTTTCAGAAGAAAGTCTTTGTTTATGTCCATTTTGAGCCTGTAATCGAACCCACAAATGATGATGCTCCAGATACTCAAACAGACCAAAAGAAGGCCAGTTTTATTGCTTCTTTAATCAAAACAACAGTTTTCAGCTGTGCTAACATAAATGCAAAAGGGTTTTCTAATGATCAATTAGCCTTGTAAGTATTCAGACCCTTTACTCAGTATTTTGTTGAAGCACCTTTGGCAGCGATTACAGCGTCACGTCTGCTTGGGTATGATGCTACAAGCTTGGCACACTTGCATTTGGCTGTATCACAACCGGCCGTGATTGGTAGTCCTGTAGGGTGGCACACAATTGGCCCAGAGTCTTCCGGATTTGGCCGGTGAAGGCCGTCATTGTAAATAAGTTAGTTCTTAACTGACTTGCCTAGTTAAATAAAGGTTAAATACAAATAAATACATAAAAAGAGATGTGAATGGTTGTGTTTTGTTTCACTTCGGGTAGAGGTATCTCAAAAACAAAAGCATTTTTAGAGGATTGGCCCCTAGCCTATAACAGAGATTTAGTTTCCTCTCCTCTTCACCTCTAGCGTGCGTGTGTCCGTGCATTTGAGTGAATGTGAATGTGTGCATCGTTGTCATTCGTGTTTTAGGACTGTGATAGTGTATCTGGGTGTCCCATTGTCGTAGGCTGACTACCGAGCGGAGCAGAATAGAGCTGGGTAGTGTACTGTACTGCTGGTGTACAGTTGAACCAGCTTCCCCTGACGTCTCCTGATAGTAGTTCAGAGCACGGCAGCAGCACAGAGACACACACACACAGTCTATTTATACTGTAGTGCTCCTCTTCTTATCAGGAGAGGGTACTTATAACCACACCACCGAGACATCACAACCACTCACTTCACTTGCCAGGTCACACTGTGATACAAGGCAGTTTCTGATGTCCATCCGTGTCTGAGTCTGTCAGGAAATGACGTGGAAAGTCTATCTGTGTCTGAGTCTGTCAGGAGATGTCGTGGAAAGTCTATCCGTGTCTGAGTCTGTCAGGAGATGTCGTGGAAAGTCTATCCGTGTCTGAGTCTGTCAGGAGATGACGTGGAAAGTCTTTCTGTGTCTGAGTCTGTCAGGAGATGACGTGGAAAGTGGCCACTAGGGGCAACAATGAGCGATGTTACCTTTAAGTAGGTTTTGGTTTTGCTAGGGTGTTGTGGACGGGGATGGCGGATGGGTGTAAGCATCTGCCCCTGATTCTAAAGGTTTCATATACAGCAACAGAAAGTTGTTTTTGAGATTTCTGTTTTAAGACTTCTGCCTCTGATTCCAAAGGTTGCAAGTTTGAATCCAGCAATAGAAAGTTGTTTTGAGATTTTTGTTTTAAGTCCTTACCAAACCTTAACCCTTACCTTAACCATTCAGAGTTAATGCCTAACCTTAACCCTTAAATTAACCATTCAGAGTTAATGCCTAACCTTAACCCTTACCTTAACCATTCAGAGTTAATGCCTAACCTTAACCCTTACCTTAACCATTCAGAGTTAATGCCTACCTTAAACCTAAACACTTGGAAATGTATTGTTTGCAAATAATAAATCATCGACTTGTATACATTTCCTTTGTCAGAGACACATAATCTGACCTTTTAATATTTGGATAATGGAATAGAAAAGGGATCTAGTAAGAGAAAAGATAATGTATGAAAATACAGTAGATCTAATAATCCTGAAAAGCACAGCGATAGTGTAGGAATGCAGATCTAGTTCATGAATGAAGGATGAACAGTACAGTTCCCTCACATCATTATCTGAGTCCCAAAATGACACTGTATTCCTTATCGGCCTTGGTCAAAATATAGTCACATTTATAGGGAATAGGGTGCCATTTGGGATGCAGCCACCACTTTGAATGACAGAAATAAACTAATCGGTTATCACCTTGCTCTGAAGAGACCAGTATATAACTGTATCAGTTATCAGAGAAGAGAACGGTATAGAACTGTATCAGTTATCAGAGAAGAGAACGGTATAGAACTGTATCAGTTATCAGAGAAGAGAACGGTATAGAACTGTATCAGTTATCAGAGAAGAGAACGGTATAGAACTGTATCAGTTATCAGAGAAGAGAACAGTATAGAACTGTATCAGTTATCAGAGAAGAGAACGGTATAAAACTGTATCAGTTATCAAAGAACGGTGTAGAACTGTATCAGTTATCAGAGAAGAGAATGGTGTAGAACTGTATCAGTTATCAGAGAAGAGACCGGTATAGAACTGTATCAGTTATCAGAGAAGAGAACGGTATAGAACTGTATCAGTTGTCAGAGAAGAGACCAGTATAGAACTGTATCAGTTATCAGAGAAGAGAACGGTATAGAACTGTATCAGTTGTCAGAGAAGAGACCAGTATAGAACTGTATCAGTTATCAGAGAAGAGAACGGTATAGAACTGTATCAGTTGTCAGAGAAGAGACCAGTATAGAACTGTATCAGTTATCAGAGAAGATAACGGTGATTTCAAGGTTTTACTGTTAACCTATAAAGCGTTACATGGGCTTGCTCCTAACTATCTTTCCGAGTTGGTCCTGCCGTACATACCAATACGTACACTACGGTCACAAGACGCAGGCCTCCTAATTGTCCCTAGAATTTCTAAGCAAACAGCGGGAGGCAGGGCTTTCTCCTATAGATCTCAATTCTTATGGAACAGTCTGCCTACCCATGTGAGAGACGCAGACTCAGTCTCAACCTTTAAGTCTTTACTGAAGACTTATCTCTTCAATGGGTCATATGATTGAGTGTAGTCTGGCCCAGGAGTGTGAAGGTGAACGGAAAGGCTCTGGAGCAACGAACCGCCCTTGCTGTCTCTGCCTGGCCGGTTCCCCTCTCTCCACTGGGATTCTCTGCCTCTAACCCTATTACAGGGGCTGAGTCACTGGCTTACTGGTGCTCTTTCATGCCGTCCCTGGGAGGGGTGCGTCACTTGAGTGGGTTGAGTTACTGACGTGATCTTCCTGTCTGGGTTGGTGCCCCCCCTTGGTTTGTGCTGTGGTGGAGATCTTTGTTGGCTATACTCGGCCTTGTCTCAGGATTATAAGTTGGTGGTTGAAGATATCCCTCCAGTGGTGCGGGGGCTGTGCTTTGGCAAAGTGGGTGGGGTTATATCCTTCCTATTTGGCCCTGTCCGGGGGTATCTTCGGATGGGGCCACAGTGTCTCCTGACCGCTCCTGTCTCAGCCTCCAGTATTTATGCTGCAGTAGTTTGTGTCGGGGGGCTAGGGTCAGTTGGTTATACCTGGAGTACTTCTCCTGTCTTATCCAGTGTCCTGTGTGAATTTAAGTATGCTTTCTCTAATTCTCTCGTTCTCTCTTTCTTTCTCTCTCTCTGAGAACCTGAGCCCTAGGACCATACGTCAGGACTACCGGGCATGACGACTCCCTGCTGTCCCCAGTCCGCCTGGCCTTGCTGCTATTCCAGTTTCAACTGTTCTGCCTGCGGTTACGGAACCCCTACCTGTCCCAGACCTGCTGTTTTCAACTCTTAATGATCGGCTATGAAAAGCCAACAGATTTATTCCTGATTATTATTTGACCATGCTTGTCATTTATGAACATTTTGAAAATCTTGGCTCTCTCTAATTTTCTCCTTCTCTCTTTCTTTCTCTTGGAGGACCTGAGCCCTGGGACCATACGTCGGGACTGCCGGGCGTGGTGGCTCCTTGCTGTCCCCAGTCCGCCTGGCCTTGCTGCTGTTCCGGTTTCAGCTGTTCTGCCTGCGGTTATGGAACCGCCACCTGTCCCAGACCTGTTGTTTTTCAACTCTTAATGATCGGCTATGAAAAGCCAACTGAAAATTATCCATGATTATTATTTGACCATGCTTGTCACTTATGAACATTTTTGAACATCTTGGCATAGTTCTGTTATAATCTCCACCCGGCACAGCCAGAAGAGGACTGGCCACCCCTCATAGCCTGGTTCCTCTCTAGGTTTCTTCCTAGGTTTTGGCCTTTCTAGGGAGTTTTTCCTAGCCACCGTGCTTCTGCACCTGCATTCTAGCTGTTTGGGGTTTTAGGCTGGGTCTCTGTACAGCACTTCGAGATATTAGCTGATGTACGAAGAGCTATATAAAATAAACTGGATTGATTGATTGATATAGAACTGTATCAGTTATAAGAGAAGGGAACGGTATAGAACTGTATCAGTTATCAGAGAAGAGAACGGTATAGAACTGTATCAGTTCTCAGAGAAGAGACCAGTATAGAACTGTATCACTTATAAGAGAATAGAACGGTGTATAACTGTATCAGTTATCAGAGAAGAGACCAGTATAGAACTGTATCAGTTATCAGAGAAGAGAACGGTATAGAACTGTATCAGAGAAGAGAACGGTGTAGAACTGTATCAGAGAAGAGAACGGTATAGAACTATATCAGAGAAGAGAACGGTATAGAACTGTATCAGTTATCAGAGAAGAGACCAGTATAGAACTGTATCAGTTATAAGAGAAGAGAACGGTATAGAACTGTATCAGTTATCAGAGAAGAGAACGGTGTAGAACTGTATCAGTTATCAGAGAAGAGAACGGTATAGAACTGTATCAGTTATCAGAGAATAGACCAGTATAGAACTGTATCAGTTATAAGAGAATATAACGGTATAGAACTGTATCAGTTATCAGAGAAGAGAACGGTATAGAACTGTATCAGTTATCAGAGAATAGACCAGTATAGAACTGTATCAGTTATCAGAGAAGAGAACGGTATAGAACTGTATTAGTTATCAGAGAAGAGAACGGTATAGAACTGTATCAGTTATCAGAGAAGAGAAGAGAACGGTATAGAACGGTATCAGTTATCAGAGAAGAGAACGGTATAGAACTGTATCAGTTATCAGAGAAGAGAACGGTATAGAATGGTATCAGTTATCAGAGAAGAGAAGAGAACGGTATAGAACGGTATCAGTTATCAGAGAAGAGAACGGTATAGAACTGTATCAGTTATCAGAGAAGAGAACGGTATAGAATGGTATCAGTTATCAGAGAAGAGAAGAGAACGGTATAGAACTGTATCAGTTATCAGAGAAGAGAACGGTATGGAACTGTATCAGTTATCAGAGAAGAGAAGAGAACGGTATAGAACTGTATCAGTTATCAGAGAAGAGAACGGTATAGAACTGTATCAGTTATCAGAGAAGAGAACGGTATAGAACTGTATCAGTTATCAGAGAAGAGAACGGTATAAAACTGTATCAGTTATCAGAGAAGAGACCAGTATAGAACTGTATCAGTTATCAGAGAAGAGAACGGTATAGAACTGTATCAGTTATCAGAGAAGAGAACGGTATAGAACTGTATCAGTTATCAGAGAAGAGAATGGTATAGAACTGTATCAGTTATCAGAGAAGAGACCAGTATAGAACTGTATCAGTTATCAGAGAAGAGAATGGTATAGAACTGTATCAGTTATCAGAGAAGAGAACGGTATAGAACTGTATCAGTTATCAGAGAAGAGACCAGTATAGAACTGTATCATGCAGGGCGCCAGACAGAACAGAACAAGGCAGGATAGGACAGAATAGAAAAGGACAGAATAGAACTGCATAGGACAAACAGGACAGAATAGGAAAGAACAGGACAGGACAGTATAGAACAGGACAGGATAAAATAAAACAGAACAGAGCAGTGATAGAAACACTGGTTGGACAGATCTGCAGCTAGACACACTTAGGTCAAACAGTTCAAAATACTAGAAGTGCTATGACCATGTAGGTCCTGGACCACGTAGGTCCTGGATTGTAACCAAAACGTCCTACAGTACAGAGATTGAAGACATTTCAAGTGTATTTCACCCAATGCAGGAATTGAACCCACAACCTTGGCGCTGCTAACACCATGCTCATGCCATGTCTGCATGGTATCTGTGGGGACAGACAGAATGTGATTTACCCATACTCCTCAGGGTCTCTAACCAGAGGGTGGTCCAATCTGGGATTGAATTGGCTATATAAATATCTTACATTCTGCCAATGAAGGTGGGTCTAAAATACAAAAGAAATAACCAGCGCTGGTCACAGCCATGTCCCTGCACACGGATTTAATGTGATGGTTTATTTTGATTAGGGTCTGCATGTTAACTGTAATTCTGCTGTCATTTAACGACCCGCTGTGAGGATTAATGGGACTGGTGGGTCTAAACTAGTCAGACTATCAGAATACACACTATTAAAAAACACTATACCATAGAACGCTCACAGAGCAGGACTCTACAGATGAACTCTGGCTGTCTCAGTCTGCTGACGTTGAAATAAACATTAATTAGAAGCTCTCCATCATCAAATCCCCATAGACCCTGGTCAAAATTAGTACATTATACAGAGAATAGGGTGACATTTGGGATGCACTCATAACCTCCTCCTCTCCATCAAATTGCAGAGCACAGAGATGGTGACGCTTGGTACCAAAAACATCAACTTCAATGGAAGTCCAACCATTTCTTCCGATAAGTAGAGTAGATTATAAACATTTTCAATGTAAATCCACTTCTCGGGGCTCCTGAGTGGCACAGTGGTCTAAGACACTGCATCTCAGTGCTAGAGGCCTCACTATAGAAACACTGTTTCCAATCCAGACTGTAGCACAACCGGCTGTGATTGGGAGTCCCAAAGGGCGGTGCACAATTGGCCCAGCGTCTTCCAGGTTTGGCCTGTGTATGCCTTCATTGTAAATAAGAATTTGTTCTTAACTGACTTGTCTAGTTAAATAAAAAAATATATACTATATACCGAAGACAAACGTTATATACCCTGATATTACAGACAGACATCTTCATTGTAAGTCCACATTTTATAGTGATCCAAAATATAGTCCTGTGTAGCTCAGTTGGTAGAGCATGGCACTTCAAATGCCAGGGTTGTGGGTTAAAATCCCGTGGGGGACCAGTATGAAAAGGCATGCACTCACTACTGTCAGTCATTGGTAAGTGTGTCTGCTAAATGACTAAAATGTAATTTTACACCGTGATATTACAGACAGACGTCTTTAATGTAAGTGCAACAGCTTCTTCGTACAGTCAGTGTTATTCCCTGCTTTTTCTCTACAGTAATTCTTTCCATCAAAATGCCTCGTTGCAATATTACCTATACATGTCAGTCCATGTCCAAGTCACTACCCCCGTTCTCCTCAGCACTCAGAGACTATACTATATTACCATGTAAGTTTGCTGATGTTGAAAAATTACATAGATGGGGTCTTTCACAACTCTGTCCTTGCAAAAAGGTCCCCAATATGTCAAAATAGTGACATTGAACATTAGTTACATGTCCGATATTCTTAAAGTTATATGTCATTTGGCCCTGTGTGCGTGAGGAGGATTATCGACTGCATCAGGGTTAGGAAGATGGATTCTAGAGTGAGCATGTGATTAGCAGCAGTGGCCCACTTAAACTAAAGGCTGTCATCTCTGTCCTTCCTATGGGGTATGAGAGTGGTTGAATAATAAAGGCTGTCATCTCTGTCCTTTCTATTTGGTAAGAGAATGGTTGACTACGAACATCAGAGTGAGAGGTGGAAGATGGATCAGCAGCATGTGATACATACAGCCTGGTGCCACAATGGAACTGAAGGTTCCATTTAAACTGGAACCTTCAGCGCTCTCCTTGGTGAGAGGACTGTCTGTCTTGGATATATGCAGCATTATAATTCCACTTTTAAAAAATGATCCTGATGGGTTTAGACCGATAGTCTGTAGAGATATTGCTTTATCTAGTTGAAACATGGTTTAGACAGGTGAAAGCCATACAGCAGAGCCTACAAGTAGACGTATTGGTTATCCTGATCTTGTCATCTCAGATCCAAGGAAGTGAATGAAAACTACCAGAGGGGCGGTGACAACCTTCTGGATGGTGTGAAGGATTTGGATGAATGACACATTCCATATTCACTTGGAGGCCAATTCAGACTTAGTAAATGTATGCCTCTCCTACGCACTTCTCTGTACAACTTTCCTACTCACACCTTTCCTATGCACTTCTCAGTGGGCTGTGTTTCGTCTAGGCTTCCCCTAGAGTGACGTTTTGATAACCATGTAAATCTCTCTCGGACAAGCTAACTTTTATCAATATATCCGTCTCTATTTATTCTCAGATTTTAAAATGCTAATTAGCATCAAAATAGACATTATGCAAGACTACAAATCCCTGCAAGCTCCTGCACATCCTCTCTAGCTGACACCTTTGCTAACAGGTATTGTGTTCATTTAAAACTAGCACAAGACTGTTCACAGAATTGTCAATTCAAAGAAAAGTATCACATTTATTAATTCTTAAATTTAGCTAACATTAGACATTTATTCCAAATATTCTTACATTTGCCTCGTTTCGGCAGTCTCGTCCAGATCATCATGGCATTTGTAGTTCTTTATGATAGCCACATTAGCAGCTAATTAGCATTTAATTTTGGGGGGGTAAATACAGGCGATTATATCAAGAAAAGTTACATTGTCCTAGAGAGATTTACACAGTTATCAAAATGTCACGCCAGGGTAAGCTTTACACAAAACACAACCCTTATTTTAAGTGTTTCTAAAATCCCCTATGGGAAAAAGGAATGGGGGAAAAACAATTGGGACCATTTCCTCGTTTGACCGCTAGGTTTTATGAGTATTATGACTCATATTGTGGTAGTCTATAGGGTTTTCAGTACATTTATCTAAAGCCATTCCTCTAAATTTGGTGTACCATTAACATTTTCTCGACAGACTCACTAGAATATACAGTTTGGAGAGAATGGTTTAGAATATTAGGGATCAATGAAAGAAAGCCTTGTTTTTCTCCCTTTCAGCAGCAATTGGTAGATTTAAAAATACTCTGATGTTGTATATTATTTAATGTTAGGAAAGGTATTAATGAATAATAAAATCCATTAAACACTAAATATATAGGTGAATCAAAAATACAGTGGTTTGATTCATCCTGAAAGTTTCCATATTCAATTGTTCAATCCAAGAAATATTGGAAGGTGAGAAAAGAGTACAGTAGGGTTTGGACAGTAGTCTATATATCTACCCTAATAATCCTCACTAATCATGGAACTATGATGATAAAGGTGCAGTCCTCGTGAACCGTGCCACAGGCTCCAGTTTTAAAGTATTATGTTTGGTCTGCGTTCTATAATGATACAAATAGACTACATTTGGCTAATTATTCCACAACTTGTAATACGTTAGCCGAATATCCACCGGAACAACCACACGAACGTGACAGAAGAAAGAAGGTAAACTAACGATGTAATAGAATACAAAATATAAGGAAACTAATACTAAAGTGAACATTTTAAATGTATGTGGGTATAACTGACGATGGCTACCGACCTTGGTTAATATTTAACACGATACAAATTGTAATAAATAGTGAAAAGTAGGCATAAAATTAAAACATTCCTGAAATAGTAAATCAACTCGGTAGGTTTGGCGCTAAACTTCCATTTTCGAATGGCTACAGAAGCCCAGTCGGTGCTTTGGTTTCAGATTCGATATTTTGGGACCTTCAAACTTCAATAGCTCACAAACGATTTGAACTACATACCTCATGTTAGGTTCTTTATGAAGGAAAAAAGGTCTACAACATTGCACAGGTATTATTTTCCCCAGTGCTTAATTTGTATATTGGGAGGTGCCAGAACAAATAGTGAGAGCGAGAGGCGGGTGAACTGGGGAGCTGTAAGGTACCGGAAAATCACCTTAATAATTAAGCTTTGCATGCATATCATTACATTTGCGTAGTAGTCTAGACTAGAGCAGCAGAGTAGAGTTGCTTGCAAAATAGTTTTTGTAGCCTAGGGTCTGGGAAACATTGGGCATTTTATAAAAACGCATTTCATGCAATTCTATGTCATTTTTACATGACTGAGACTTCAGCAGAATAAATACTACACAAATGATTTAAATGTCAGGCTACTTTGACACTTGCAAACTGAGAATGTGAGATAATTAAAAACTACCTCGTATTGAAAACATCAATAGCCTAGGTGTGTGGAGGTGTTGGAAGAGACACATATTGTACAATATGAGGAGGAAATGATAGTCCTAAAAAAGCTTTCCAGTTTCAATGACTCACCCAATGATGCAAAGCTCTGACAAAGGCCCTGAGGCCGATATGTAAAGCTTAATATAGAGCAGTGATACTAGCAAGAGCAGTGTGTGGGTTTCTTCTTTTTTCTCATATGATTCTATAAGGAAATAAATGATGAAGTACAACTCTGGTGAGATGGTAGTTGCAGGCTCATGTCTATCAGAGCAGAGAGAGGGAAAAAGATCATAGAAAGTGAATCTCATTCTGGTTCTGAGAGAGATGCAGGCATGCTTCACTCTTGCACCACAGCAACTGCCACGAGTTGGACTCTAGGCTACAATGTTGCGCAAATACAGTGAAATGCTCACTTACAAGCCCTTAACCAACAATGCAGTTCAAGAAATAGAGTTGATAAAATATTTACTAAATAAACTAAAGTAAAATTTTTTAATTAAAAGTAACACAATAAAAAAACAATAATGAGGCTACAGTATATACAAGGTACAAGTTAGTCCAGGTAATGTGTACATGTAGATATCGGTAAAGTGACTGTGCAGATACTAAACAGCGAATAGCAGCAGTGTAAAAACAAAGGGGGGGGGGGGGTCAATGCAAATAGCCCACAGCATGATGCTGCCACCACCATGCTTCACAGTAGGGATGGTGCCAGGTTCCCGTTAGATGAGACGCTTGGCATTCAGGCCAAAGAGTTATATCTTGGTTTAATCAATTAAATTCAAATCAAATCAAAACAAATGTTTTTTTTCACATGCGCCTAATACAACAGGTATAGATAGAACTTACAGCGAAATGCTTACTTGTAAGCCCTTAACCAACAATGCAGTTTTAAGAAAAATACATTAAAAAGTAAGAAATAAAAGTAACAAATGATTAAAGAGCAGGAGTAAAATACCAATAGCGAGGCTATATACAGGGGGTACCGGTACAGAGTCAATGTGTGGGGGAACCGGTTAGTCGAGGTACATGTAGGTCAAGTATTTACATGTAGGTCACGTTATTAAAGTGACTATGCATAGATAATAACAGAGAGTAGCAGGAGCGTAAAAGAGGGGGGACGGCAATGCAAATAAACTGGTTAGCCATTTGATTAGATATTCAGGAGTCTAATGGCTTGGGGGTAGAAGCTGTTTAGAAAAGTCTTGGACCTAGACTTGGCGCTCCGGTACCGCTTTCCGTGCGGTAGCAGAGAGAACAGTCTTTGACAATATTTAGGGCCTTCCTCTGACACCGCCTGGGATCGAGGTCATGGATGGCAGGAAGCTTGGCCCCGGTGATGTACTGGGCCGTACGCACTACACTCTGCAGTGCCTTGTAGTTGGTGGCCGGGCAGTTCCCATACCAGGCAGTGATGCAACCCGTCAGGATGCTCTCGGGGGTGCAGCTGTGGAAACTTTTGAGGATCTGAGGACCCATGCCAAATCTTTTCAGTCTCCTGAGGGGGAATAGGTTTTGTTGTATCCTTTTCACGACTGTCTAGGTGTGCTTGGACCATGTTAGTTAGCTGGTGATGTGGACGCCAAAGAACTTGAAGCTCTCAACCTGCTCCACTACAGCCCCGTCGATGATAATGGGGGCGTGCTCGGTGCTCCTTTTCCTGTAGTCCACAATCATCTCCTTTGTCTTGATCACGTTGATGGAGAGGTTGTTGTCCTTGCACCACACGGGCAGGTCTCTGACCTCCTCCCTATTGGCTGTCTCGTCGTTGTTGGTGATCAGGCCTACCACTGTTGTGTCATCGACAAACTTAATGATGGTGTTGAAGTCGTGCCTGGCCATGCAGTCATGAGTGAACAGGGAGTACAAGAGGGGACTGAGCACGCACCCCTGAGGGGCCCCTGTGTTGAGGATCAGCGTGGCGGATGTGTTGTTAACTACCCTGATCACCTGGGAGCGGCCCATCAGGAAGTCCAGAATCCAATTGCAGACTGTCCTTAGATTAGTGATGAGCTTCGAAGGCACTATGGTGTTGAACGCTGAGCTTTAGTCAATGAATAACATTCTCACATAGGTGTTCCTTTTGTCCAGGTGAAAGGCCAGTGTGAAGTGCAATAGAGATTGCATCATCTGTGGATCTGTTTGGGCGATATGCAAATTGGAGTGGGTCTAGAGTTTCAGGGATAATGGTGTTGATGTGAGCAATGACCAGCCTTTCAAAGCACTTCATGGATATAGACGTGAGTGCTACGGGTCGGTAGTCATTTAGGCAGGTTGACTTAGTGTTCTTGGGCACAGGGACTATGGTGGTCTGCTTGAAACATGTTGGTATTAAAGACTCAGACAGGGAGAGGTTGAAAATGTCAGTGAAGACACTTACCAGTTGGTGAGCGCATGCTCTGAGTACATGTCCTGGTATTCCGTCTGGCCCTGCGGCCTTGTGAATGTTGACCTGTTTAAAGGTCTTACTTATCGTCTGCAGAGAGTGTGATCACACAGTCGTCCGAAACAACTGATGAGCTCATGCATGTTTCAGTATTACTTGCCTCGAAGCGAGCATAGAAGTAATTTAGTTCATCTGATAGGCTCGTGTCACGTGGCAGCTCTCGGCTGTGCTTCCCTTTGTAGTCTGTAATAGTTTGCAAGCCCTGCCACATCCGACGTGCGTCAGAGCCGTTGTAGTACGATTCGATCTTAGTCCTGTATTGAAGCTTTGCCTGTTTCATGGTTCTTCGCAGGGCAAAGCAGGATTTCTTATAAGCTTCCGGTTTAGAGTCACACTCCTTGAAAGCGACAGCTCTAACCTTTAGCTCAGTGTGGATGTTGCCTGTAATCCATGGCTTCTGGTTGGGGTATATACGTATAGTCACTGTGGGGACGACGTCATCAATGCACTTTTCGATGAAGCCAGTGACTGATGTGGTGTACTCCTCAATGCCATCGGAAGAATCCTGGAACATTTTCCAATCTGTGCCAGCAAAACAGTCCTGTAGTTTAGCATCTGTATCATCGGACCACTTCTGTATTGAGTGAGTCACTGGTGCTTCCTGCTTTAGTTTTTGCTTGTAAGCAGGAACCAGGAGGATATAGTTATGGTCAGATTTGCCAAATGGAGGGTGAGGGAGAGCTTTGTACGCGTATATTTGTGTGGAGTAAAGGAGATCTAGAGTTTTTTCCCTCTGGTTGCACATTTAACATGCTGGTAGAAGCTGATAGAAATTAGGTAAACATTGATTTTAGTTTCCCTGCATTAAAGTCCCCGGCCACTATATCAGATATGTCTATGTCCTGGGAAATGTTCTTGTTACTTACAACCTCATGCTCATCACATTAGCCTACGTTAGCTGAACCATCCCGCAGGGGGAACACCAATCCTGTAGAGGTTTTAATACTTAGGGATAGGGGGCAGTATTCGGAAGTTCGGATGACTGAGGTGCTGAAAGTAAACTGCCTGTTACTCAGGCCCAGAAGCTAGAATATGCATATAATTTGTAGTATTGGGTAGAAAACACTCTGAAGTTTCTAAAATTGGTAAGATAATGTCTGTGAGTATAACAGAACTGATATGGCAGGCAAAAACCCAAGGAGAATCCATCCGGAATGTTTTTGTTGTTGAGGTGACCACTCATTGAAATGGCTGTCTATGGGAACATCAAAGGAAATCCTCCCAGATTGCAGTTCCTATGGCTTCCACTAGATGTCAACAGTCTTTAGAAAGGGTTTCAGGCTTATTTATTGAAAAATAGGCTAGAATTTATAGTTTTTCTAGGTGGCTCTCCTTTTGACTGTAGTCTTGTGATGCACGTTGGTGAGGCCGCGCACTTCGTTATTTATCTCCGGTAATGAACATACTATTCTCTGTCTTAAATTTTGTCGTTTATTTACATATTAGGGTACCTGAGGATTGATTAGAATTGTTGTTTGACTTGTTTGGACAACGTTTATTGGTAACTTTTGGGATTCCTTTGCATGCATTTTGAACGAGGGGAACAGATTGATTACTGAATCAAGCGCGCCAACTAAACTTACTTTTTTGGGATATAAAGAAGGACTTTATCGAACAAAACTACCATTTTTTTATGTAGCTGGGACCCTTGGGATTGCAAACAGAGGAAGATCTTCAAAGGTAAGTGATTTATTGTATTGCTATTTCTGACTTTCATGACGCCTATGCTGGTTTGGAAAATGTTTTTAATGCTTTTGTTCGCGGGGCGCTGTCCTCAGATAATCACATGGTATGCTTTCGCCGTAAAGCCTTTTTGAAATCTGACAAAGTGGCTGGATTAAAAAGAAGTTAATATTTTAAATGATGTAAGACACTTGTATTTTCATGAATGTTTAATATTTCGATATTTGTATTTTGAATTTCGCGCTCTGCAATTTCACCGGGTGTTGTCGAGGTGTGCCGCTAGCGGCACGTCTAGTTAACCTCTAATTCCTCCCAATCCCGGATCCGGGAGCACCCCCATCAGTAAAAAAGCTGACTAGCATAGCCTAGCATAGCGTCACAAGTAAATACTAGCATCTAAATATCATTAAATCACAAGTCCAAGACACCAGATGAAAGATACACATCTTGTGAATCCAGCCATCATTTCTGATTTTTAAAATGTTTTACAGGGAAGACACAATATGTAAATCTATTAGCTAACCACGTTAGCAAAAGACACCACTTTTTTTACTCCACCTTTTTTTTACTGCATCAGTAGCTATCACAAATTCGACCAAATAAAGATATAAATAGCCACTAACCAAGAAACAACTTCATCAGATGACAGTCTGATAACATATTTATTGTATAGCATATGTTTTGTTAGAAAAATGTGCATATTTCAGGTATAAATCTTAGTTTACCATTGCAGCCACCATCACAACTCTCACCAAAGCGACTAGAATAACTACAGAGAGCAACGTGAATTACCTAAATAGTCATCATAAAACATTTCTGAAAAATACACAGCATACAGCAAATGAAAGACAAACATCTTGTGAATCCAGACAATATTTCAGATTTTTTAAGTGTTTTACAGCGAAAACACAATATAGCATTATATTAGCTTACCACAATAGCCAGAAACACAACACCATTTACCAGCAGCAAAGGTTAGCGATCGTAACAAGCAAGCAAAAGATATATAATTTTTGACTAACCTTCATAAACTTCTTCAGATGACAGTCCTGTAACATCATATTACACAATGCATATAGGGTTTGTTCGAAAATGTGCATATGTAGCGGCACAAATCGTGGTTATACAATGTGAGTAGTGGCCAAACTTCAAGCAATCTGTCCGGCGCCATCTTGGAGAGGCACCTAATCTAATCGATTAACTATTCATAAACTTGACTAAAAAATACAGGTTGGACAGCAAATAAAAGATACATTAGTTCTTAATGCAACCGCTGTGTTAGATTTTTAAAATTAACGTTACTGCGCATACAGCGTGCGCTAAAGCGAGACCGCCCCGAAATTCATGGCGAAATTATTGTTTAACATTTGTCAACATAAATACGAATTAACAGCATAAAGACTTCTTACTATTTGAAGAGCTTCCATCAGAATCTTGGGCAAGGTGTCTTTTCTCCAGAACAATCGTCTTTTGGTTGAAAAATGTCCTCTTCTCCTGTAGAAATAGCAGCTAACGCTAGCTATGTGCAGGAGAGGTGTCCAACTCGTGATAGCGCGTGACAAAGAAATTCCAGAAAATCGCAATAAACTGATATAAACTGCTATAAGTCAGTTTAAATTAACTACCTTATGATATCTTTAACACCTATAACGAATAAAAACATGACCGGATATATCTAAGGCCTATAACCGGAGCGTTCTAGAGCCACAGCCAAATGTCCTCCCTGCGTCAGAGCGAAGTGAAAAAAGGCCGGACACTTTGTTCCGAGGTCTTTTATAAGCTCTCAGTTCTGCCTAGCAACCCCATTTCAACTCTCACTATTCGCTGACACCCAGGGGAAGACGTATGCAGTGCATCTCAACCAATAGAAGACAGGCAGATTTATAAACCGATCTCAGAACAGCAAGCAGATTTCTGCATTCTCACATCCTCATAGGAAAAATGCTCTAACTCGAGTTCTGTTTCACTCACAGATATAATTCAAACGGTTTTAGAAACTAGAGAGTGTTTTCTACCCAATAGTAATAATAATATGCATATTGTACAAGCAAGAATTGAGTACGAGGCAGTTTAATTTGGGAACGAAATTATTACAAAGTGCAATTAGCACCCCCTATTAACAAGAAGAGCAGTTGGAGGCCACGGAAGGAGAGTTGTATGGCATTGAAGCTCGTCTGGAGTTTAGTTAACACAGTGTTCAAAGAAGGGCCAGAAGTATACAGAATTATGTCGTCTGCGTAGAGGTGGATCAGAGAATCACCAGCAGCAAGAATGACATCATTGATGTATACAGAGAAGAGAGTCGGCTCAAGAATTGAACCCTGTGGCACCCCTATAGAGACTCCCAGAGGTCCGGACAACAGGCCCTCCGATTTGACACACTGAACTCTATCAGAGAAGTAGTTGGTGAACCAGGCGAGGCAATCATTTGAGAAACCGAGGCTGTTGATTCTGCCGATCAGAATGTGTTGATTGACAGAGTCGAAAACCTTGGCCAGGTCGATTAAGACGGCTGCCCAGTATTGTCTCTTATCGATGGCGGTTATGATATCGTTTAGTACCTTGAGCGTGGCTGAGGTGCACCCATGACCAGCTCTGAAACCAGATTGCATAGCGGAGAAGGTACGGTAGGATTCGAAATGATCGGCAATCTGTTTGTTGACTTGGCTTTCGAAGACCTTAGAAAGGCAGGGTAGGATAGATATAGGTTTGTAGCAGTTTGGGTCAAGAGTGTCTCCCCTTTGAAGAGATTGAAGAGATTTCCAATCTTTGGGAATCTCAGGCGATACGAAAGAGAGGTTGAACAGGCTAGTAATAGGGGTTGCAACAATTTCTGCAGATAATTTTAGAAAGAGAGGCTCCAGATTGTCTAGCCCGGCTGATTTGTAGGCGTCCAGATTTTGCAGCTCTTTCAGAACATCAGCTATCTGGATTTGTGTGAAGGAGAAATGGGGGACGCTTGGGCGAGTTGCTGTGGGGGGGGTGCAGGGCTGTTGACCTGGGTAGGGGTAGCCAGGTGGAAAGCATGGCCAGCCGTAGAAAAATATGTGGATTTATCGGTGGTGACAGTGTTTCCTAGCCTCAGTGTAGTGTGCAGCTGGGAGGAGGTGCTCTTATTCTCCATGGACTTTACAGTGTCCCAGTACTTTTTTGAGTTTGTGCTACAGGATGAAATTTTCTGCTTGAAAAAGCTAGCCTTAGCTTTCCTAACTGCGTGTGTATAATGGTTCCTAACTTCCCTGAAAAGTTGCATATCACGGGGGCTATTCGATGCTAATGCAGAACGCCACAGGATGTTTTTGTGTTGGTTAAGGGCATGCTTGGAACAAAGCAGATCCACACCACATTGGGTGAGGCGGGATGCAGGAGAATATTTTGAAGTTGAAGTTCAGAAAAATATAAAAAAAAGATATCCGAATAAAAAAGATATATACATGGTACACGACAAAGACGAGGACAAAGACGTCTGACTGCTACAACATCTTGGTAGTGGCTGATGAAAGGTGGAGTGGTGAAATTGTACTCAGACTTAAAGGTTTTTACTCCTGATAAATATCCTTGTTTTCTGATCTTCCACTGTGAATCAAATATCTAAGCCAGCTACACACACTTACACACTTGCATACACACACATGCAGATGGGCTTTACATAGCTCTCTCTCTCTCTCTCTCTCGCTCTCGCTCTCGCTCTCGCTCTCGCTCTCGCTCTCGCTCTCGCTCTCGCTCTCTTTCTCTCACAAACACACACACAGCTGACTGGAGAGAGGAATGTAGTGCCAGATCTCAGCAGGGTTCAGTATGAAGTATGAAGGAAATCAGCATGGCGCAAAGCCCAGCCCGTGTCCACAGGACCTGAGTGCACAGTGTGTGTGTTAGTGTTAGTGTGTGTGTGTGTGTGTACAGTAGTAATCATGTTGAGTGTGTGGGTGTGTGTTTGACATCTAATTGGTCTGCTACACAACATTAAATAGAGCACATTATAATATACTGTATATCTAACATGTGTATCACTATGGTTTACTCCTATGAGTTGCAGAGAGGAATGGTGGAATTCAGGGATTTTACTAGATTTCTAACTTTATGACTAGTTTTGTATTTATTACAGGTGTTAGCTGAACGGGGTTTTAACTTTATGACTAGTTTTGTATTTATAACAGGTGTTAGCTGAACGGGGTTTAACTTTATGACTAGTTATTGTATTTATAACAGGTGTTAGCTGAACAGGGTTTAACTTTATGACTAGTTTTGTATTTATAACAGGTGTTAGCTGAACAGGGTTTAACTTTATGACTAGTTTTGTATTTATAACAGGTGTTAGCTGAACGAGGTTTAACTTTATGACTAGTTTTGTATTTATAACAGGTGTTAGCTGAACGAGGTTTAACTTTATGACTAGTTTTGTATTTATTACAGGTGTTAGCTGAACGGGGTTTAACTTTATGACTAGTTTTGTATTTATAACAGGTGTTAGCTGAACGAGGTTTAACTTTATGACTAGTTTTGTATTTATAACAGGTGTTAGCTGAACGAGGTTTAACTTTATGACTAGTTTTGTATTTATAACAGGTGTTAGCTGAACAGGGTTTAACTTTATGACTAGTTTTGTATTTATTACAGGTGTTAGCTGAACGAGGTTTAACTTTATGACTAGTTTTGTATTTATAACAGGTGTTAGCTGAAGGGGGTTTAACTTTATGACTAGTTTTGTATTTATTACAGGTGTTAGCTGAACGGGGTTTAACTTTATGACTAGTTTTGTATTTATAACAGGTGTTAGCTGAAGGGGGTTTAACTTTATGACTAGTTTTGTATTTATTACAGGTGTTAGCTGAACGAGGTTTAACTTTATGACTAGTTTTGTATTTACAGTTCATTCAGAAAGTAATCAGATCCCTTCACTTGTTACACATTTTGTTACATTACAGCCTCATTCTAAAATGTATTAAATAGTTTTTTCCCTCATCAATCTGCACACAATACCCCATAATGACAAAGCAAAAACAAGTTTTTTTAATTTTTTTTTACATATATACACTGCTCAAAAAATAAAGGGAACACTTAAACAATACAATGTAACTCCAAGTCAATCACACTTCTGTGAAATCAAACTGTCCACTTAGGAAGCAACACTGATTGACAATAAATTTCACATACTGTTGTGCAAATGGAATAGACAAAAGGTGGAAATTATAGGCAATTAGCAAGACACCCCCCAAAACAGGAGTGATTCTGCAGGTGGTGACCACAGACCACTTCTCAGTTCCTATGCTTCCTGGCTGATGTTTTGGTCACTTTTGAATGCTGGCGGTGCTCTCACTCTAGTGGTAGCATGAGACGGAGTCTACAACCCACACAAGTGGCTCAGGTAGTGCAGTTCATCCAGGATGGCACATCATTGCGAACTGTGGCAAAAAGGTTTGCTGTGTCTGTCAGCGTAGTGTCCAGAGCATGCAGGCGCTACCAGGAGACAGGCCAGTACATCAGGAGACATGGAGGAGGCCGTAGGAGGGCAACAACCCAGCAGCAGGACCGCTACCTCCGCCTTTGTGCAAGGAGGTGCACTGCCAGCACCCTGCAAAATGACCTCCAGCAGGCCACAAATGTGCATGTGTCTGCTCAAACGGTCAGGAACAGACTCCATGAGGGTGGTATGAGGGCCCGACGTCCACAGGTGGGGGTTGTGCTTACAGCCCAACACCATGCAGGACGTTTGGCATTTGCCAGAGAACACCAAGATTGGCAAATTCGCCACTGGCGCCCTGTGCTCTTCACAGATGAAAGCAGGTTCACACTGAGCACATGTGACAGACGTGACAGAGTCTGGAGACGCCGTGGAGAACGTTCTGCTGCCTGCAACATCCTCCAGCATGACCGGTTTGGCGATGGGCCAGTCATGGTGTGGGGTGGCATTTCTTTGTGGGGCCGCACAGCCCTCCATGTGCTCGCCAGAGGTAGCCTGACTGCCATTAGGTACCGAGATGAGATCCTCAGACCCCTTGTGAGACCATATGCTGACACATGCACATTTGTGGCCTGCTGGAGGTCATTTTGCAGGGCTCTGGCAGTGCACCTCCTTGCACAAAGGCGGAGGTAGCGGTCCTGCTGCTGGGTTGTTGCCCTCCTACGGCCTCCTCCACGTCTCCTGATGTACTGGCCTGTCTCCTGGTAGCGCCTGCATGCTCTGGACACTACGCTGACAGACACAGCAAACCTTTTTGCCACAGTTCGCATTGATGTGCCATCCTGGATGAACTGCACTACCTGAGCCACTTGTGTGGGTTGTAGACTCCGTCTCATGCTACCACTAGAGTGAGAGCACCGCCAGCATTCAAAAGTGACCAAAACATCAGCCAGGAAGCATAGGAACTGAGAAGTGGTCTGTGGTCACCACCTGCAGAATCACTCCTTTATTGGGGGTGTCTTGCTAATTGCCTATAATTTCCACCTTTTGTCTATTCCATTTGCACAACAGCATGTGAAATTTATTGTCAATCAGTGTTGCTTCCTAAGTGGACAGTTTGATTTCACAGAAGTGTGATTGACTTGGAGTTACATTGTGTTGTTTAAGTGTTCCTTTTATTTTTTTGAGCAGTGTATATATATATATATATATATTTAAAAGGAAATATCACATTTACAAAAGTATTCAGACTCTTTACTCAGCACATAGTTGAAGCACCTTTGGCAGCGATTACAGCCTCAAGTCTTCTTGGGTATGACGCTACAAGCTTGACACACCTGTTTTTGGGGAGATTATTCGATTCTTCTCTGCAGATTCTCTCAAGCTCTGTCAGGTTGGATGGGGAGCGCTGCTGCACAGCTATTTTCAGGTCTGTCCAAAGATGTTCGATCGGGTTCAAGTCCGGGCTCTGTCTGGGCCAGTCAAGGACATTCAGAGACTTGTCCCGAAGCCACTCTTGCTTTGTCTTGGCTGTGTGCTAAGGGTCGTTGTCTTGTTGGAAGGTGAACCTTCACCCCAGTCTGAGGACCTGAGCGCTCTGGAGAAAGTTTTCATCAAACATCTCTCTGTTCTTTGCTCCGTTCATATTTTTAGTTTTTTTTTTACATATGGAAAAATGTATTATTTTTCATTACAGGGTATTGTGTGTAGATTGCTGAGGATTTTAAAGTATTTTTTATGCATTTTAGAATAAGGCTGTAATGTAGCAAAATGTGGAAACAGTCAAGGCATCTGAATAGTTTCAGAAGGCACTGCATGTCAGGTGTTAGCTTTATGAACAGGCTTCTGCACTGTACTACGCTTGTACCTAGCACCGCCACACACACACTGACATGCAGGCACACAGGCATGCACATACACACACGCTTGCAAGTATGCTTGCTTGCACGCACAAACACACACACACACAATTCCCTGAATATGCATGCTGTGTTCTCCTTCAATGCTCTGCTGGAGAAGAAGTGTGTGGCCCCTACTCATAACAGCTGCAGAGATGCCAAACATCACAGAGAAAATAGAATTTCAGCACCAGAGAGTGAGAGTGGGATGGAGAGAGTGGGAAAGAGAGAGAGGGGGAGAGAGAGAGCGAGAGAGAGAGAGGAGAGAGAAGGAGAGAGAGAGGGAGATGGAGAGAGTGGGAAAGAGAGAGAGGGGGAGAGAGAGAGAAGGAGAGAGAGAAGGAGAGAGAAAGAGAGATGGAGAGGGAAAGCGTGTCAGTCTCCCCAGGTCTTCCCCAGTCAGATCCAGCTGGTACAATAGTTGGCTGGGTGGAGATGCAGAGTAGCGGTGAAAAAGAGAAACAGCAGCGTACGCTCCGGTTCCTTCAGTCGTTCATTAAAGTACAGCTGTGTGGGAGGAAGAACGGAGTGTGTTTTCCTGTTGTCATCTACGTCTGTTAGAGTCAGTTCAGGGTTCAACATGTGTTTAACACGGTTAGCTATTGTCTGAATTACACACACACACACACACACACACACTAGTACACACACACACACACACTGGCAAGCAGGCATGCACACACAAACACAAGCATGTGCACGCACACGTGCATACACACACACACACACAAGAAGAGGAAGGAAAGTGGAGTGGTAGAGAAAGGGGAAGAAAAGTGTAGTGGTAGAGAGAAAGAAGAAGAGGAAGGGGGTAATAGGAGGAGGGAAGTACTTTCGAAATAGTTCAATGCATCCCTCTCTAACCTAACTTTCAGTCATGACCTTTCAGTCATAACCTAACTTTCAGTCATGACCTTTCAGTCATAACCTAACTTTCAGTCATGACCTTTCAGTCATAACCTAACTTTCAGTCATGACCTTTCAGTCATAACCTAACTTTCAGTCATGACCTTTCAGTCATAACCTAACTTTCAGTCATGACCTTTCAGTCATAACCTAACTTTCAGTCATGACCTTTCAGTCATAACCTACCTTTCAGTCATGACCTTTCAGTCATGACCTTTCAGTCATGACCTTTCATTCATGACCTTTCAGTCATGACCTTTCAGTCATAACCTAACTTTCAGTCATGACCTTTCAGTCATAACCTAACTTTCAGTCATGACCTTTCAGTCATAACCTAACTTTCAGTCATAACCTTTCAGTCATGACCTTTCAGTCATAACCTAACTTTCAGTCAGGACTTTTCAGTCATAACCTAACTTTCAGTCATGACCTTTCAGTCATGACCTTTCAGTCATAACCTAACTTTCGGTCATGACCTTTCAGTCATAACTTTTCAGTCATAACCTAACTTTCAGTGGTGAGATAATGAACATGTTTTTATTCATATAGGAGACAACATCCCTAATACTGTGAGGAGATCTATGAGCGTTCCATAATGGCACCCTATTCACTTTATAGTGCACTACTTTTGACCAGGACCAATAGGGCTCTGGTCAAATGTAGGCACTACAAAAGGAAACGGGTGCCGTTTGGGGACACAGCCCTGGAGGATGTCAGACGCTTCTTGTTCATCTCTTTAATATTTAACACCCCCCCCCAGGATATCAAATATTAGCTTTTGATTTATTCATATTTCTATTTATCTTCCTTTGTTCCTCTGCTCTTCCCCATCACCCTTTCATTTGAACGCAGGCAAAACATTAAGTGGGAGATCACCGCTAAGATCACAATCCCTTAGTATTCAGACGTCATACAGACCAAAGCAGAAGTTTTCCAACGTCGCTGATCTAAGGTCAGTTTAGTGTTTTTCCTCCTAATGATTAATGTTAGTTTGGGAGGAGGGAAATCTGATCCTGTATCTGTTCCGAAGGTCAACCTCTGAGGGGTTTATGACTGGGGCTTTCCATTATATTACTTTGTCCATATTTTGTTGTATTATTATATTGATTTAATTGTTTATTGTATTATTAAATTGTTTAAAAATTATTTTTTTTAAACTTGATGAAAAAGAAAACACTAATATATCTTCATTCGATAAGAATTCAACCCCCTGAGTCATTATATGTTAGAAGCACATTCTGCAGTTATTAAAGCTGTGAGTCTTTCTGGGTAAGTCTCTAAGAGCTTTGCAAACCTAGATTGAACAATATTTGTACATTATTCAATTTAAATTATTCAAGCTGTGCCAAGTTGGTTGTTTATCATGACTAGCACTTATCGTTACCAAGATGGCATAGCAGTCAGACGTCCTTTGTCCTCGTCTTGTCATGTCCCGTATATATATATATATTTACACCTTTCTTCGCATATCTTTTATATATTTTCTTTTCCAAAAACTCAACTTCAAAACACTTTCCTGCAACCCGCCTCACCAATAAAAAAAAAAGAAGTATTATTTACCTCAAATCTGAAAATCCACAATAGAAGCTAGCCAGAAGCTAACCAGAAGCTAGCCAGAAGCTAACCAGAAGCTAACCAGAAGCTAACCAGAAGCTAGCCAGAAGCTAGCCAGAAGCTAACCAGAAGCTAACCAGAAGCTAGCCAGTTTACTGGCTAACGTTAGTATGTCAGCTAACCACGGTTTGTGGTCTTCAGCTATTCCTTTAGCTCGAAAATCTATCGCCACTTTTGTACAACGCGACTCAGACCAGAACATACCGGACCTATTTTTCTCCATATTCCCGGATTTCAACCGCAAGCTCTGGACATTTACACCTGGATTTCGCAGCTAGCTAGCTGCTACCCGTGTGACTATTGGCGATCCCGGAGCAAACATCAATTATTCTGGAGCTAGCCAGCTGAAGAGATCCATCAACCACTCCTGGGCTACAATCACCTATCCGGACCCGTTTTACTGCCAATGCGGAGCCCCACCGGGCCTTCACGGCTGGACTACCGATGTTATCTGCCCGAGGGAGTTATCCAACTGGCACCTCCGTCGCGACATTACCTGAACGCCCATCTGCGGCCCGCTAATTGTTAGCTGTCTTATCGGCTGCTATCTGAATAAGTCTATCGGTCAATTTTTCTTGGGTCACTATAACTATATCTATTTTGCCAATTGGATTGATCCCCTCTACCACACGGAACCCCACTAATCTACCGACGTAAATGCACGAGTTGGCTAAAAACAGACCTCCATCCAATGCTAGCTTGCTACGGATGGCCCGGCTAGCTGTCTGAATCGCCGTGACCCCAACCAACCTCTACTCACTGGACCCTTATGATCACTCGGCTAAGCATGCCTCTCCTTAATGTCAATATGCCTTGTCCATTGCTGTTCTGGTTAGTGTTTATTGGCTTATTTCACTGTAGAGCCTCTAGCCCTGCTCAATATACCTTATCCAACCTTTCAGTTCCACCACCCCCACATGCGATGACATCACCTGGTTTCAATTATTTTTCTAGAGACAATATCTCTCTCATCATCACTCAATACCTAGGTTTACCTTCACTGTATTCACATTCTACCATACCTTTGTCTGTACATTATTCCTTGAAGCTATTTTATCGCCCCCAGAAATCCAGGCCCTGCAGTGCCTAGCTCCACTCCTATTCCCCAGGCGCTCTCTTTTGATGACTTCTGTAACCGTAATAGCCTTGGTTTCATGCATGTTAACATTAGAAGCCTCCTCCCTAAGTTTGTTTTATTCACTGCTTTAGCACACTCTGCCAAACAGGATGTTCTAGCCGTGTCTGAATCCTGGCTTAGGAAGACCACCAAAAATTCTGCCATTTTCATCCCTAACTACAACATTTTCAGACAAGATAGAATGGCCAAAGGGGTCGGTGTTGCAATCTACTGCAAAGATAGCCTGCAGAGTTCTGTCCTACTATCAAGGTCTGTACCCAAACAATTTGAACTTCTACTTTTAAAAATGCACCTCTCTTATTAAAAACAAGTCTCTCACCGTAGCCGCCTGCTATAGACCACCCTCTGCCCCCAGCTGTGCTCTGGACACCATATGTGAACTGATTGTCCCCCATTTATCTTCAGAGCTCGTGCTGCTAGGCGCCCTAAACTGGAACATGCTTAAACTTCTTATGGCTGCAAGGGGCAGTATTGAGTAGCCAGATAAAAGATGCCCATTTCAAACGGCCTCGTACTCAATTCTTGCTCGTACAATATTCATATTATTATTACTATTATTATTATTATTATTACTATTGGATAGAAAACACTCTCTAGTTTTTAAAACCGTTTGAATTATTTCTCTGAGTGAAACAGGACTCATTCTGCAGCACATTTCCTGACCAGGAAGTGGAATGTCTGAAATCGATGCTCCGTTCAACTTCCTGCCTATACATGGGCAGGAAACGTAAGAGTCTACGTACACTTCATAGACCTTCCCCTGGTTGTCAAGAGGCTGTGAGAGAAGAAATGTTGTGTTCATCTTGTTCTGAATTGGAATACAAGCTCTTTGTATGACGTGTCCCTCATTTCCAGTACTCTTGGCAGCGCCAGTTGGACAGTGGGATTGCCTTCTGTTTAGCTGCCGTTATGGACGACTACTATCTCCGGTTCGTATTTTATTTGATACATGTGACCATATCATCGTAAAGTATGTGTTTTCAATATAGTTTAATCAGATTATTGAAATTTTTTCGGGAGTTTTGCCGTGTTCCGTTCTCTGACTTTGTTGACGTTGGAGAGATCCGTGCCACTTGGCAAGTGCCCATGCTAAATGAAGAGGGAAATTTGCCGTTCCAGATCCAAACAACGACTGTTCTGGACAAAGGACACCTTGTCCAACATTCTGACGGAAGATCACCAAAAGTAAGAAACATTTTACGATGCTATTTCTAATATCTGTCGTGCATGTGAACTGGTCGTCGGCGCCCAAGTGTTTCTGGCTATTGTGGCTACGCTAATATAACGCTACATTTTGTTTTCGCTGTAAAACATTTAATAAATCGGAAATATTGTCTGGAATCACAAGATGCCTGTCTTTCAATTGCTGTACACTATGTATTTTTCAGAAATGTTTTATGATGAGTAATTAGGTATTTGACGTTGGTGTCTGTAAATATTATGGCTGCTTTCGGTGCAATTTCTGATTGTAGCTGAAATGTAAACTATGATTTATACCTGAAATATGCAAATTTTTCGAACAAAACATATGCTATACAATAAATATGTTATCAGACTGTCATCTGATGAAGTTGTTTCTTGGTTAGTGGCTATTTATATCTTTATTTGGTCAAACTTGTGATAGCTACTGATGCAGTAAGAAAAGGGTGGAGTAAAAAAAGTGGTGTCTTTTGCTAACGTGGTTAGCTAATAGATTTACATATTTTGTCTTCCCTGTAAAACATTTTAAAAATCGGACATGTTGGCTGGATTCACAAGATGTGTACCTTTCATCTGGTGTCTTGGACTTGTTAATGTGTGAAAGTTAAATATTTAAAAAATATATATTTTGAATTTCGCGCCCTGCACTTTGAGCTGGCTGTTGTCATAAGTGTACCGACGTCGGGCTTGCACGCCAAACAGGTTAACACCCCAGCCATCCTACAATCTAAGCTTGATGCCCTCAATCTCACACAAATTATCAATGAACCTACCAAGTACCACCCCAAAGCCATAAACACGGGCACCCTCATAGATATCACCTTAACCAACTTGCCCTCTAAATACACCTCTGCTGTTTTCAACCAAGATCTCAGCAATCACTGCCTCATTGCCTGCATCCGTAATGGGTCAGCGGTCAAACGACCTCCACTCATCACTGTCAAACGCTCCCTGAAACACTTCAGCGAGCAGGCCTTTCTAATCGACCTGGCCGGGGTATCCTGGAAGGATATTGATCTCATCCCGTGAGTAGAGGATGCCTGGTTATTCTTTAAAAGTGTCCTCCTCACCATCTTAAATAAGCATGCCCCATTTAAAAAATTGAACCAAGAACAGATATAGCCCTTGCTTCTCTCCAGACCTGTCTGCCCTTAACCAACACAAAAACATCCTATGGCGTTCTGCATTAGCATCGAACAGCCCCCGTGATATGCAACGTTTCAGGGAATATAGAAACCAATATACACAGGCAGTTAGAAATGCCAAGGCTAGCTTTTCAAGCAGAAATTTGCTTCCTGCAACACAAACTCAAAAAAGTTCTGGGACACTGTAAAGTCCATGGAGAATAAGAACATCTCCTCCCAGCTGCCCACTGCACTGAAGATAGGAAACACTGTCACCACCGATAAATCCACTATAATTGAGAATTTCAATAAGCATTTTTCTACGGCTGGCCATGCTTTCCACCTGGCTACCCCTACCCCGGTCAACAGCACTGCACCCCACAGCTACTTGCCCAAGCCTTCCCCATTTCTCCTTCTCCCAAATCCAGTCAGCTGATGTTCAGCCGGGCTAGAAAATCTGGACCCTTTCTTTCTAAAATGTTCTGCTGAAATTGTTCCCACCCCTATTACTAGCCTTTTCAACCTCTCTTTCGTGTCGTCTGACATTCCCAAAGATTGGAAAGCAGCTGCGGTCATCCCCCTCTTCAAAGGGGGGGACACTCTTGACCCAAACTGCTACAGAACTATATCTATCCTACCCTGCCTTTCTAAGGTCTTCGAAAGCCAAGTCAACAAACAGACTACCGATCATTTCGAATCCCACCATACCTACTCCGCTATGCAATCTGATTTCAGAGCTGGTCATGGGTGCACCTCAGCCACCCTCAAGGTACAAAAATATATCATAACCGCCATCGATAAGAGACAATACTGTGCAGCCGTCTTCATCGACCTGGCCAAGATTTTCGACTCTGTCAATCAACACATTCTGATCGGCAGAATCAACAGCCTCGGTTTCTCAAATGATTGCCTCGCCTGGTTCACCAACTACTTCTCTGATAGAGTTCAGTGTGTCAAATCGTAGGGTCTGTTGTCCGAGCCTCTGGCAGTCTCTATGGGGGTGCCACAGGGTTCAATTCTTGGACCGACTCTCTTCTCTGTATACATCAATGATGTCGCTCTTGCTGCTGGTGAGTCTCTGATCCACCTCTACGCAGACGACACCATTCTGTATACTTCTGGCCCTTCTTTGGTCACTGTGTTAACAAACCTCCAGGCAAGCTTCAATGCCAAACAACTCTCCTTCCGTGGCCTCCAATTGCTCTTAAATACAAGTAAAACTAAATGCATGCTCTTCAACCGATCGCTGCCTGCACCTGCCCGCCTGTCCAACATCACTACTCTGGACGGCTCTGACTTAGAATATGTGGACAACTACAAATACCTAGGTGTCTGGTTAGACTGTAAACTCTCCTTCCAGACTCACATCAAACATCTCCAATCCAAAGTTAAATCTAGAATTGGCTTCCTATTCCACAACAAAGCATCCTTCACTCATGCTGCCAAACATACCCTTGTAAAACTGACCATCCTACCAATCCTCGACTTCGGTGATGTCATTTACAAAATAGCCTCCAATACCCTACTCAATAAATTGGATGCAGTCTATCACAGTTGCATCCGTTTTGTCACCAAAGCCCCATATACTACCCACCACTGCGACCTGTACGCTCTCGTTGGCTGGCCGTCGCTTCATACTCGTCGCCAAACCCACTGGCTCCAGGTCATCTACAAGACCCTGCTAGGTAAAGGCCCCCTTATCTCAGCTCCCTGGTGACCATAGCAGCACTCACCTGTAGCACGCGCTCCAGCAAGTATATCTCTCTGGTCACCCCCAAAACCAATTCTTCCTTTGGCCGCCTCTCCTTCCAGTTCTCTGCTGCCAATGACTGGAACAAACTACAAAAATCCCTGAAACTGGAAACACTTATCTCCCTCACTAGCTTTAAGCACCAGTTGTCAGAGCAGCTCACAGATTACTGCACCTGTACATAGCCAATCTATAATTTAGCACAAACAACTACCTCTTTCCCTACTGAATTTATTTATTAATTTATTTTGCTCCTTTGCACCCCATTACTTCTATCTCTACTTTGTACATTCTTCCACTGCAAAACTACCATTCCAGTGTTTTACTTGCTATATTGTATTTACTTCGCCACCATGGCCTTTTTTTGCTTTCACCTCCCTTATCTCACCTCACTTGCTCACATTGTATATAGACTTATTTTTCTACGGTATGTTTGTTTTACTCCATGTGTAACTTTGTTTTGTTGTATGTGTCGAACTGCTTTGCTTTATCTTGGCCAGGTCGCAATTGTAAATGAGAACTTGTTCTCAACTTGCCTACCTGGTTAAATAAAGGTGAAATAAAAAATAAATAAAATAAAACTAGACAGCCATTTCAAGTGTTGACATAGATTTTCAAATCAAATCAAATTTTGTTTGTCATATGCACTGGATACAACAGGTGACCTTACAGTGAAATGCTTACTTACAAGCCCTTAACCAACAATGTAGTTTTAAGAAAACACCTAAAAAAAGTAAGAGATAAAAATAACACATAATTAAAGAGCAGCAGTAAAATAACAATTGCGGGGCAATATACAGGGGGTACCGGTACAGAGTCAACGTGGAGGCTATATACAGGAGGGTACTGGTACAGAGTCAATGTGGAGGCTATATACAGGGGGGTACCAGTACAGAGTCAATGTGGAGGCTATATACAGGGGGTACCGGTACAGAGTCAATGTGGAGGCTATATACAGGGGAGGTACCGGTACAGAGTCAATGTGGAGGCTATATACAGGGAAGGTACCGGTACAGAGTCAGTGTGGAGGCTATATACAGGGGAGGTACCGGTACAGAGTCAATGTGGAGGCTATATACAGGGTATTACGGTACAGAGTCAATGTGGAGGCTATATACAGGGGGGTACCGGTACAAAGTCAATGTGGAGGCTAAATACAGGGTGTTACGGTACAGAGTCAATGTGAAGACTATATACAGGTGGTACCGGTACAGAGTCAATGTGGAGGCTATATACAGGGTATTACGGTACAGAGTCAATGTGGAGGCTATATACAGAGGGGTACCAGTACAGAGTCAATGTGGAGGCTATATACAGGGGGGTACCGGTACAGAGTCAATGTGGAGGCTATATACAGGGGGGTACCAGTACAGAGTCAATGTGGAGGCTATATACAGGGGGGTACTGGTACAGAGTCAATGTGGAGTATATATACAGGGGGGTACCGGTACAGAGTCAATGTGGAGTATATATACAGGGGGGTACCGGTACAGAGTCAATGTGGAGGCTATATACAGGGGAGGTACCGGTACAGAGTCAATGTGGAGGCTAAATACAGGGTATTATGGTACAGAGTCAATGTGGAGGCTATATACAGGGGGGTACCGGTACAGAGTCAATGTGGAGGCAAAATACAGGGTGTTACGGTACAGAGTCAATGTGGAGACTATTTACAGGTGGTACCGGTACAGAGTCAATGTGGAGGCTATATACAGGGTATTACGGTACAGAGTCAATGTGGAGGCTATATACAGGGGGGTGCCGGTACAGAGTCAATGTGGAGGCTATATACAGGGGGGTACCAGTACAGAGTCAATGTGGAGGCTATATACAGGGTATTACGGTACAGAGTCAATGTGGAGGCTATATACAGGGGTGTACCGGTACAGAGTCAATGTGGAGGGCATATACAGGGGGGTACCGGTACAGAGTCAATGTGGAGGCTATATACAGGGGGGTACCGGTACAAAGTAAATGTGGAGGCAATATACAGGGGGGTACCAGTACAGAGTCAATGTGGAGGCAATATACAGGGGTGTACCGGTACAGAGTCAATGTAGAGGCTATATACAGGGGGTACCGGTACAAAGTCAATGTGGAGGCTATATACAGGGGGGTACCAGTACAGAGTCAATGTGGAGGATATATGCAGGGGGGTACCAGTACAGAGTCAATGTGGAGGCTATATACAGGGGGGTACCGGTACAGAGTCAATGTGGAGGATATGTACAGTGGGTACCAGTACAGAGTCAATGTGGAGGCTATATACAGGGGGGGTACCGGTACAAAGTAAATGTGGAGGCAATATACAGGGGGGTACCAGTACAGAGTCAATGTCGAGGCAATATACAGGGGTGTACCGGTACAGAGTCAATGTAGAGGCTATATACAGGGGGGTACCGGTACAAAGTCAATGTGGAGGCTATATACAGGGGGGTACCAGTACAGAGTCAATGTGGAGGATATATACAGGGGGGTACCAGTACAGAGTCAATGTGGAGGCTATATACAGGGGGGTACCGGTACAGAGTCAATGTGGAGGATATATACAGGGGGTACCAGTACAGAGTCAATGTGGAGGCTATATACAGGGGGGTACCAGTACAGAGTCAATGTGGAGGCTATATACAGGGGGGTACCGGTACAGAGTCAATGTGCGGGCGGGGACACCGGTGTTGAGGTAATATGTACATGTAGGTAGAGTTATTAAAGTGACTTTGCATAGATAATACAGAGAGTAGCAGCAGCATAAAAGTGGGGGGGCAATGCAAATAGTCTGGGTATATATTTGATTAGCTGTTCAGGAGTCTTACGGCTAGGGGGTAGAAGCTATTTAGGAGCTTTTTGGACATAGACTTGGAGCTCCTGTACCACATGCCGTGCGGTAGCAGAGAGAACAGTCTATGACTAGGGTGGCTGGAGTCCTCTGACACCGCCTTGTATAAAGGTCCTGGATGGCAGGAAGCTTGGCCCCAGTGATGTACTGGGCCATACGCACCACTCTCTGTAGTGCCTTGCGGTCGGAGGCTAAGCAGTTGCCATGCCAGGCAGTGATGCAACCCGTCAGGATGCTCTCGATGGTGCAGCTGTAAAACATTTTGAGGATCTGAGGACCCATGCCAAATATTTTCCGTCTCCTGATGGGGAATAGGTTTTGTCGTGCCCTCTTCACGACTGTCTTGGTGTGCTTGGAACATGTTAGTTTGTTGGTGATGTGGACAACAAGGAACTTGAAGCTCTCAACCTGCTCCAGTACAGCCCCGTCGATGAGAATGGGAGCATGCTCTGTCCTCCTTTTCCTGTAGTCCACAATCATCTCCTTTGTCTTGATCACGTTGATGGAGAGGATGTTGTCCGTGCACCACACGGTCAGGTCTCTGACCTCCTCCTTATAGGCTGTCTCATCGCTGTCGGTGATCAGGCCTACCACTGTTGTGTCATCAAAAAACTTAATGATGGTGTTGGAGTCGTGCCTGACCGTGCAGTCATGAGTGAACAGGGAGTACAAGAGGGGACAGAGCACCCACCACTGAGGGGCCCCCGTGTTGAGGATCAGCATGGAAGATGTGTTGTTTCCTACCCTGATCACCGGGGGCAGCACGCCAGTAAGTCCAGGATCCAGTTGCAGAGGGAGGTGTTTAGTCCCAGGGTTCTTAGCTTAGTGATGAGCTTTGAGCGTACTATGGTGTTGAACGCTGAGCTGTAGTCAATGAATAGCATTCTCACATAGGTGTTCTTTTTGTCCAGGTGTGAAAGGGCAGTGTGGAGTGCAATAGAGATTGCATCATCTGTGGATCTGTCTGGGCGGTATGCAAATTGGAGTGGGTCTGGAGTTTCAGGGATAATGGTGGTGATGTGAGCCATGACCAGCCTTTCAAAGCATTTCATGGCTACAGACGTGAGTGCTACGGGTCGGTAGTCATTCAGGCAGGTCACCTTAGTATTCTTGGTGACAGGGGTGTGGTGGTCTGCTTGACATATGTTGGTATTACAGACCCAGACAGGGAGAGGTAGAAAAAGTCAGTGTAGACACTTTCCAGTTGGTCAGCACATGCTCGGAGTACACATCCTGGTAGTCCATCTGACCCAGCAGCTTTGTGAATGTTGACCTGTTTAAAGGTCTTTCTCGCATCGGCTACGGAGAGCATGATCACACAGTCGTCCGGAGCAGCTGGTGCTCTTATGCATGCCACATCTGACGAGCATCGGAGCCGGTGTAATACGATTCGATCTTAGTCCTGTATTTACGCTTTGCTTGTTTGATGGTTTTGTCGGAGGGAATAGCGGGAATAGCGGGATTTCTTATAAGCTTCCAGGTTAGAGTCCTGCTCCTTGAAAGTGCCAGCTCTAACCTTATGCTCAGTGCGAATGTTGCCTATAATCTATCGCTACTGGGTGGGGTATGTACATACAGTCACTTTGGGGACGACATCATCAATGCACTTATTGATGAAGCCAGTGACAATGTGATGTACTCCTCAATGCCATCGGAAAAATCCAGGAAAATATTCCAGTCTGTGCTAGAAAAACAGGCCTGTAATTTAGCATCTTCTTCATATGACCTCTTTTTTGTAGACCGAGTCACTGCTGAATCCTGCTTTAATTTTTGCTTGAAAGCAGGAATCAGGAGGATATAATTATGGTCAGATTTGCCAATTGGAGGGCGAGGGAGAGCTTTGTATGTGTCTCTGTGTGTGGAGTAAAGGTGGTCTCAAGATTTTTTCCCTCTGAATGCACATTTAACATGCTGATAGAAATGAGGTAAAACTGATTTAAGTTTCCCTGCATTTAAGTCCATGACCACTAGGAGCGCCGCCTCTGGATGAGCGTTTTCCTGTTTGCATATTGCGGTTTACAGTTTATTGAGTATGGTCTTAGTGCCAGCATCGGTCTGTGGTGGTATGTAGACAGCTACAAAAAATACAGATGAAAACTATTCTAGGTAGATAGTGTGGTCCACTGCTTATCATGAGATACTCTACAACACACGAGCAAAACCTTGAGACTACCTTAGATATTGTGCACCAGCTGTTGTTTACAAATATACATAGACCGCAGCCCCGTGTCTTACCAAAGGCTGGTGTTCTATCCTGCCGATAGAGTGTATAAACTGCCAGCTGTATGTTGTTAATGTCGTCGTTCACTCATGACTCTGTGAAACATAAGATATTACAGTTTTTAATGTCCCATTGGTAGGATATACGTGCTTTCAGTTCAGCGATTGAACGTTGACTAACAGTACAGATGGCAAAGGCAGATTAGCCACTCGTTGCCAGATCCTCACAAGGTACCCCGATCTCTTTCCGCAAAGTCTCTGTTTCTTTCTCCAGCGAATGACAGGGATGAGGGCCTGTTTGGGTGTTTGGAGTATATCTTTCCCGTCCGACTCATTAAATAAATGTTTTCGTCGATTTCGAGGTGAGTAATTGCTGTTCTGATGTCCAGCAGATCTTTTCGGTTAAAAGAGACGGTAGCAGCAACATTATGTACAAAATAAGTTACAAACAACGTGAAACAGCACAGTTGGTTAAGAGCCAATAAAACAGCAGCCATCCTCTCCATTTTCATTTCAAGTCAATTTAAATCAAAACTGTAACTAGGCCACTCGAGAACATTCAATGTCATCTTGGTAAGCAACTCTAGTATAGATTTGGCCTTATGTTTTAGGTTATTGTCCTGCTGAAAGGTGCTTAGCTCTATTCCGTTTCTTTTCGTCATAAAAAAAACTCTCATACCCATAACATGATGCAACCACCTCCATGCAAGAAAATATGAAAAGTGTTCTTCAGTGATGTGTTGTGTTGGATTTTCCCCAAACATAATGCTTTGTAATCAGGACATAAAGTTAATTTCTTTGCCACACTATTTTCAGTTTTACTTTAGTGCCTTATTGCAAACAGGATGCATGTTTTGGAATATTTTTATTCTGTACAGGCTTCTTTCTTTTCACTCTGTCATTTAGGTTAGTATTGTGGAGTAAGTACAATGTAGTTGATCCATTCTCATTTTTCTCCTATTACAGCCATTAAACTCTTTAACTGTTTTAAAGTCATCATTGGCCTCATGGTAACATTTCTGAGCAGTTTCCTTCCTCTTCGGCAACTGAGTTAGGAAGGATGCCTGTATCTTTGTAGTGACTTGGTATATTGATACACCATCCGAACTGTAATGAATAACTTCACCATGCTCCAAGGGATAGTCATTGTCTGCTTTTTTATTTTTACCCATCTACCAATAGGTGTCCTTCTTTGTGAGCTATTGGAAAACCTCCCTGGTCTTTGTGGTTGAATCTGTACTTGAAATTCACTGCTCGACTGAGGGACCTTACAGATATTTGTATGTGTGGGGTACATAGACGAGGTCGTCATTCAAAAATCATGTTAAACTGTCACGTGTGCTCCGTCTCCTCCCTCTATGTCACCAGGATGCTCGTTATGGTGCACACCTGTCACCGTCGTTACGCGCATCAGTGCATAATGACACTCACCTGGACTCTATCACCTCCTTGAATACCTGCCCTTTTTAAGTCACTCCCTTTGGTTCCTTCCCCAGGCGTCGTTGTTTCTCTTTCTTAGCTGTGTGCTGTTAGTGTTTCATATTCTGTTCCATTTATTTTATTAAATATTCACTCCTTGTACTCTCAGCGCTCATGTTTTATAAACACTATTATTGCACACAGAGGGAGTCCGTGCAACTTATTAAGTGATTTGTTTTGTACATTTTTACTCCTGCACGTATTTAGGCTTGCCATAACAAAGGGGTTGAATACTTATTGACTCAAGACATTTCAGCGTTTCATTTTTTATTAATTTGTAAATGGAAAAATCGTTTCTGAAGGCACTGTATTTAATCCATAGTTGTTATGTGCCTCCTAAGAAGAGGTGCAGGAGTCAGGAGCAGGGGAGCAAGGAAGTCCCAGTAGCACAATGTTTATTTGAAAGTCCCAACACGACAACAACAGGTGGGGAAACACACCCAACGAAGTCGCCACACACAGGGAGATAACGTCCCACACGGAGGAGAAACCTCCTAATTACAGTCTGTGGCACAAAACACGCACCCCTAACAGAGCAAACACGCACCCCTAACAGAGCAAACACGCACCCCTAACAGAGCAAACACGCACCCCTAACAGAGCAAACACGCACCCCTAACAGAGCAAACACGCACCCCTAACAGAGCAAACACGCACCCCTAACAGAGCAAACACGCACCCCTACCCTAACAGAGCAAACAACATTAAATAATCCCGCACAAAGCATAGCAGGCAGCGGAGGTTAATAAACCCACCGAAATTAACTAATAGGACACAGGTGTAAACAAAACAGACAGACACAAACGAAAAAGAAAAATGGATCGGTGGCAGCTAGTAGGCCGGCGCCGAGCGCCGCCCGAACAGGGAGAGGAGACACCTTCGGTGGAAGTCGTGACAGTAGTAGGTAGAAACATATTTCATTAACATTCCTCTACACAGTGAGAATTATTACCGGTAAGGGATTATTGTGTTTCTCTGCTTTTCTCTATAATCGGTACATGGAATTGGTACATTGAGTACATGGAACCCAATTAATTTGATACCTAAGGAATGCTGTTTTGTGTCTTACAGACATAATTGGGTTGCAGGGTTTGTTTGAATAGGGCACTTGGCCAATGACAGTGTGTGACCCTTAATCTTTTATTCAGCAATGTGACCGTTAAGCCCTTTGATGGTTTGTGTACATGTCAAGATCATCACCATGTCAAGATCATCATTATGTCAATATCATCACCATGTCAAAATCATCATTATGTCAATATCATCACCCTGTCAATATCATCACCCTGTCAATATCATCACCCTGTCAATATCATCACCCTGTCAAGATCATCATCATGTCAATATCATCACCCTGTCAATATCATCACCCTGTCAATATCATCACCCTGTCAAGATCATCATCATGTTAAGATCATTGAACACATGAGAAACACCAAATGACTCGAGAGATGGAAAGAAAGAAAGAGAGGGAGGAAGGGAGTGAGTGAGGGAGGGAGAGAGAGAGCGAGAGAGAGTCAGACAGACCACCCAACATAGCACTGCCCTCCAGATAACACCAAACCATCTAAAGGGATAGGGGACCAGTTCTACTGTCTTTGATATTAAACTGTATTTCACTGACCGTCCATACAGTTTACTTTGGCACGAGTTGTATTTATTCATTTCTTTATTGGCGAATGCCGAACAGCTCCTTTTGATTTGTGATGATGCTATGCATGGCTGAAGGGTGTTGCTGTTTTGGAAACAGAACAGAAAGACCAGGCATAGTTTCTGATCTATAGCAACAGAGAGGAGAGACCAGACATAGTTTCTGGTCTATAGCAACAGAGAAGATAGCATAATTATATCCTACTGATTCCTGCTTACAAGCAAAAACTAAAGCAGGAAGTACCAGTGACTCGCACAATATGGAAGTTGTCAGATGACGCAGATGCTACGCTACAGGACTGTTTTGCTAGTAAAGACTGGAATATATTATGCGTTTCATCCAATGGCATTGAGGAGTATACCACTTCAGTCAACGGCTTCATCAATAAGTGCATCGATGACATCATCCCCACAGTGACTGTTAGTACATATCCCAACCAGAAGCCATGGATTACTGGCAACATCCGCACCGAGCTAAAGGCTAGAGTTGCCGCTTTCAAGGAGCGGGACTCTAATCTGGACCTTTATAAGAAATCCCGCTATGCCCTCAGACGAACCATAAAACAGGCAAAGCGTCAAAACAGGACTAAGGCTAAATCCTACCACACCAGCTCAGACGCTCGTCAGATGTGGCAGGGCTTGCAAACTATTACGGACTACAAAGGGAAACCCAGCAGCGAGCTGCCCAGTGACGCAATTTGAGCCAAGCAACACCGAAGCATGCATGAGAGCACCAGCTGTTCCGGACGACTGTGTGATCACACTCTCCATAGCCGATGTGAGAAAGACCTTTAAAGAGGTCGACATTCACAGGCCGCAGGGTCAGACGGATTACCAGGACGTGTACTCGGAGCATGCGAGGACCAACTGACAAGTGTCTTTTCAACCTCTCCCTGACCAAGTCTGTAATACCTACATGTTTCAAGCAGACCACCATAGTCCCTGTGCCCAAGAAAGCGAAGGTAACCTGCCTAAATGACTACTAATCGCTCACATCGGTAGCCATGAAATACTTTGAAAGGCTGGTCATGGCTCACATCAACACCATCATCCAGGAAACCCTAGACCCACTCCAATTCGCATACCGCCCCAAAAGATCCACAGATGATGCAATCTCAATCGCACTCCACACTGCCCTTTCCCACCTGTGAGTTTGCTCTTCATTGACTACAGCTCAGCGTTCAACACCATAGTGCCCATGAAGCTCATCACTAAGATTTATTTTTTATTTATTTATTTTACCGTTATTTTACCAGGTAAGTTGACTGAGAACACGTTCTCATTTGCAGCAACGACCTGGGGAATAGTTACAGGGGAGAGGAGGGGGATGAATGAGCCAATTGTAAACTGGGGATTATTAGGTGACCATGATGGTTTGAGGGCCAGATTGGGAATTTAGCCAGGACACCGGGGTTAACACCCCTACTCTTACGATAAGTGCCATGGGCTCTTTAATGACCTCAGAGAGTCAGGACACCTGTTTAACGTCCCATCCAAAAGACGGCACCCTATACAGGACAGTGTCCCCAATCACTGCCCTGGGGCATTGGGATATTTTTTTTAGACCAGAGGAAAGAGTGCCTCTTACTGGCCCTCCAACACCACTTCCAGCAGCATCTGGTCTCCCATCCAGGGACTGACCAGGACCAACCCTGCTTAGCTTCAGAAGCAAGCCAGCAGTGGTATGCAGGGTGGTATACTGCTGATAAGGCCCCTGGGGACTAAACACCTCCGTCTGCAACTGGATCCTGGACGGGCTGCCCCCAGGTGGTCAGGGTAGGCAAAAACACATCTTCCACGCTGATCCTCAACACGGGGGCCCCTCAGGTGTGCGCGCTTATTCCCCTCCTGTACTCCCTGTTCACCCATGACTGCATGGCCAAGCACGACTCCAACACCATCATTAAGTTTGCTGACGACACAACGGTGGTGGGCCGAATCACAGACAACGATGAGACAGCCTATGGGGAGAAGGTCAGATACCTGGCAGTGTGGTGCCAGGAGAACAACCTCTCCCTTAACGTGAGCAAGACAAAGGAGATGATCATGGACTACAGGAAAAGGAGGGCCGAACACGCCCCCATTCACAGGGCTGTAGTGGAGCGGGAAGAAAATTTCAAGTTCTTGGTGTCCACATCACCAACACTCCAAGAAAGTCATGAAGAGGGCGAATTACATTTACACCGTACAATATTTTCCAAGCTCATGTGTGGTCATTTTGAATGTAGATGGATGCAAGTAGATGAGAAAAGTTTCTTTCCGCAAAATGTTGGGTGTTGGGCCTTTTCCCCCTCAGGAGTTCTACAGCTGCACCATCGAGAGCATCCTGACCAGTTGCTTCACAGCCTGGTATGGCAACTGCTCAGCATCAGACCGTAAGGCGCTACAGAGGGTTGTGCGTACGGCCCAGTACATCACTGGGGCCAAGCTTCCTGCCATCCATATACTATACTATATACTAGGCGGTGTCAGAGGAAGGCCCAAAGACTCCAGTCACCCAAGTCATAGACTATTCTCTCTGCTACCGCACGGCAAGCGGTACCGGAGTGCTAAGCCTAGGTCCAACAGTCTACTTAACAGCTTCTACCGCCAAGCCATAAGACTGCTGAACAATTAATCAAATGGCCACCCGTACTATTTACCTATTTACATTGACCCCCCCATTGCTTTTACACTGCTGCTACTCACTGTTTATTATCTACGCATAGTCACTTTACCCCTACCTACATGTACAAATTACCTGGACTAACCTTTATCCCCACACATTGACCCCACACAGTACCAGTACACCTTGTACATAGACTCGTTATTTTAATTAATTGTGTTGGTTTTTATTTTATTTTTTACTTCAGTTTATTTAGTAAATATTTTCTTAACTCTATTTCTTGAACTGCATTGTTGGTTAAGGGCTTGTAAGTAAGCATTTCAAGGTATGGTCTACACCTGTTGTATTCGGCGCATGTGACAAATACAATTTGATTTGATTTTAATTTATGTTTGTTACAGTTTGCTTCATAGCCAAAAATATCTGTAGAAATATATGTAGCAGACATGAGTCGATCATGGTTGCTCATGGTCACCTGATGAGGTAGCCTCAGTCTGCTATTTCAAAATCGGTGTCGGCCCTAGAGGGAATTTCCTCTTGCACTAATGCTCAAGACCTTGGTTACTTCCATGGGAAACCCAGGTTCATATCCCACTGGTTACATATATACAGCATTCTCCCCTTGAAGATGGTGTCAGTTCTCGTCTCCCACAAGCCTAGTGCCTACACCCAGAGAGTGAAACAGTCAAGTCGTTCTGATTCGCCGGTGGTGACTCCCATGTTTTTACGACCAGTTCCTGATGTTAGAAACAGAAATGTCGCCGTGGAAACGTAGATGGAAGGTTGAACAATGAGACCTGCAGCCAGTCAGCCCCTACAGGATTCAGGACATAGAAACACAATGACTACAACGGATACATACAGTAGATATAACTAGCTCTAGTTACCTGAACTTTACTGAAAACTGAAGCATTAGTTTCATGCACAGAAAACTGAGAAAAGAACTTTGAGGTCATTGATGACGCATCAGTTGGGTCGAATATTCCAACTGCCACACCCACATTGGCGACCTTTCAACCCGCCGTGGAGCTTTGCTTGGACTAGGGGTGTGTGTTCTTCTAATTGTATTTCTGGCTATGTGACCAGGGCTGGTTAGACTCAGACCCATGCAGTCCCTAGGGGTTCTTCTCATACCAACCGGAGCTATTAGTGATGTGGTTGTGTACCAAATGGCATGCTACTCCATACATAGAGCACTACTTTTGCCAAGAGACTTATGGGCCCTAGTCTATAGAGTGTACTATATGGGGAATAAGGTGCCATTTTGGATTCAAGCAGTCAAAAGGAGTCCAATGAAACTGGAGGACTATCCCACATTAAACTTCTGGGACAATCAGCAATATGATAGGTATTTAAAATGATTGGGTGTGGGGGTGGTTGGGTGGGGGTGGGTGGATTTGGGTGGGTGGGTGGGTGGGTGAGTGGTTAGGTGTTTGGTTGGGTGTGGGGGTGGTTGGGTGGGTGGGGATGGTTAGATTTGGGTGGGTGGGGATTCGGTGTCGTTGCTGTTGGTTCATTTCTGTGAGCAACCATATTGTGACCATGCTGTCTTGAAGAAATGTTTGGGGAATGGTTGATTGTTCTGAATGGTATTTGTCTGACAATATTCCAGACGTTTATTATGTAAAGCCGCTGCAATGTCCTTTTGTTTTCATTTGTTTTGTTTGGAGAGGCTTTGCTGGTTTGAGGTCAAGGCAGTGTGTTTATGTAAATGCTGTGGTTCACTGTGCTTTCTCTCCTACCATCAGAAGTACAGTATTGTTTCACTCTTTCTAGTCCTGTTGTGAACTGGGTCAGCTGAATCTCTGAAAGCACTGCTGTATTTCAGAAGGCTATCTAGTGGAAGTAACAGATCTAACAAGTCATGTTGGTGTTGCTTTAATGTGTGTTTCTCTGTGTCAAACAAGCAAACCTTAAAAACATTCCTATGTTCTTTATATCTGTCTCTGTACTGGTTTTCTTTAATGGGCTTAGAACCTCTCTAACGTTGTTACAATTGCAATAAAAATGGTCTATTTTTACTAAGGTGTTGTCTGGTCGTTGCATTGAGTTGACCCAAGTCAATAGGTGGTATTTTTACTAAGGTGTTGTCTGGTCGTTGCATTGAGTTGACCCAAGTCAATAGGTGGTATTTTTACTAAGGTGTTGTCTGGTCGTTGCATTGAGTTGACCCAAGTCAATAGGTGGCGTGTCACCAGTTGTGTTCTGGTTGAGGTGTTCCCCTCATTAAATAGTAGGCTGATTGTTGTGCAGCTAACCCTAGTTACTACAACATCCTACAGTCCTGTCCACAAAATACTGCAGTAAATGCTATAGTATACTACAGTCATGTCTACAAAAACACTGCAGTATACTACAGTCATGTCTACAAAAACACTACAGTATACTACAGCCATGTCTACAAAAACACTACAGTACACTACAGCCATGTCTACAAAAACACTACAGTACACTACAGCCATGTCTACAAAAACACTACAGTATACGGCAGTCATGTCTGCAAAAACACTGCAGTATACTACAGTCATGTCTGCAAAAACACTACGGTAAATACTATAGTATTCGGCAGTCATGTCCACCAGATCCAGGGTTCCCTTGAAAACAGATTCCTATTTCCATGGGAATCAACCTGGGTAAATAAAGGACATTGTAACGGCTTTCTTCCTGGGGTGAAGGAGAGGACCAAAATACAGCGCGGCTAGTGTTCAACATGATTTAATAAAGAAGAGACAATAACGTGAACACTATACAAAATACAAAATATATGAAAACCGAGACAGTCCTATCTGGTGCAGAACACAAAGACAGAAGACAACCACCCACAATCCCCAACACAAAACAAGCCACCTATATATGATTCTCAATCAGGGACAACGATCGACAGCTACCTCTGATTGAGAACCATATCAGGCTGAACACAGAAACAGACAAACTAGACACACAACATAGAATGCCCACCCAGCTCGCGTCCTGACCAACTCTAAAACAAGCAACACACATAAGAACTATGGTCAGGACGTGACAGACATTAAATATTGAGAAAACGAAATCTGGAGTTTTACAGTTATGTCCATTCTGCACAATACTATTGAAGGAGCCCAGCCCCTGCGTCCAACCTCATCCCCAGCCCCATCTCCTGGCTCCAGCCCCTTGCCCCTAGTCCCTGGTTTCAGCCCTAGCCCCCAGCCCTCAGCCGCTGGCTCCAGCCCTAGCCTCCATCCCCTGGCCCTAACCCCTAGCCCCGATCTCCAGCCAGTGGTCTCCTCTGTTACAACAGGACCAATTAGCGCTTAGAAGTGACACGCTAATCCTTCGTGGAATGCCTTTGTTCAACTGCTTTGTAAACAATTCCCTCAGACATCAATAGATTGGACTGGCAATCTATTGTTGAAATCAGCCTCAACTGGAATAATGTTTTGTGTGCATGTCATAGTTCATTTTAAACTGTAACTGTTTGTCTACATAACCTGGTTAAAGTATTCATAACATTAAAAAGGCACAGTGATGCCAAAACGTTGGTAAATACCCAATAAATTACTGGGAGTTTATATATGGAGTGTGTGACTCTATTTTTGATGGTTTAAACTGTAATTTCTCATCATACTTTCTCGTGCAAGATGTTTTCTCTCTATTATCATAGTTTATAATCCATTCATGGTGCGTGAATAGTCCATGTTTTCAGTAAAACAGTGAAAACAGAATATATGGGAACTGAAAAAGGGCTAGTTGTCATAGAAACACTGGTGTCTGTCAATGGGGATTCAAGTGGGGATGACACAACTGTTCCCACGGTAATAGATCTGGCATACTTTCAAAAACACGTTTGGGAAAAATGAGGGAAACCTGAACGCCTTTTGCCTTTCATAGCTCAGACACACCGGTAGGATTGTAAAATGTTTGCCCTTTCTGACAGAACTTAGCACCTCTGAACAGATGCTCGGCAGTCAATCTTTGTTGTGTTCACCCAGCAAAGACCTTTGAAATCACTCAGCCTCGTTGAAATACTCCAAACCAGAAGGTGTCAGTAGCGTTGTTCAGCAATGCATGTCTGTGTGTGTTGTTTATGGTTTCGAATCCAATGTTAGCTAGTTGCTATTTTGTAGATGGCCACATCTAGTTAACTATCTTGCAAGATGACAAAAAAACTATTTAATTCACTCTCCATAATTCCTTACTGCCAGTGCCAGCCCATAGCCAAAATTTTTGCTAGCTAGCACAACATAGCTAGCTAGCTAAGGACATTGCACTAACCAGGCAACTAACACAGGCAGCTGTTTCATGGAAACTAATCCATTGTGATTTAATTATAATGTCAATACTAGCTACGGTGGTTAGCTAGTACCATCCCGTGCCTACAATGCATATAAAGTGTGACTGGCTCATGACATTTAAGTGTGGATGTACAAAGAAAATGCCCTCTTTTTCATCTTGTCACTCCTGTTGGATCCGACACGTGGTGGTTCGTGCAGTCTGACTGGCTCAAAGTAGAGTTGTTAGCTCCTGAAGAGCATTAGGATTCTATAAGTAGAAATGGAAGGTCCGTTGCTACTAGATCAGGCACGCAGCAGGCAACACTTTTGTTCTAGCAAGAGCTTTTTGTTCTATCAAGTATTTATCAGAAGTCAATCGGCAGTGAGATTCTCTGTGCTTAATGCTTTATACATTAAGGTTAGGACAACAAGTAGGGATTACATCAAAGAAAATATCATGACTATGACACATCCACTTCTGAACCTTCTGAAGCAAGCGAGAGAGGGAGAGACAAAGAGGGAGAGATAAAGAGGGAGAGATGTTAAGTCTTGTAGGGAGAACATGTAGACTTTACATCAAGGATTACATCAAAGAAAACATAACGCTGCTTACACTGACACATTCACCTCTGAACATACTGGAATGAGAGAGAGAGAGAGAGAGAGAGAGGGGGGGGGAGCAGAGGGTAGGGGAGGAGAGAGGGAGAGAGAGGGGGGCAGAGGGTAGGAGAGGAGAGAGAGGGGGGGGGCAGAGGGTAGGAGAGAGAGAGAGAGAGAGAGAAAGAGAGAGGGGGGAGGGTAGGAGAGGAAAGAAAGGGAGAGAGGGGGGGACTGTACAGAGGGTAGGAGAGAGAGAGAGAGGGAGACAGAGAGGGGGGGGGGACTGGACAGAGGGTAGGAGAGGAGAGAAAGGGAGAGAGAGAGGGGGGGGACTGGACAGAGGGTAGGAGAGGAGAGAAAGGGAGAGAGAGAGAGCGAGGGAGAGAGAGGGGGGGGGACTAGACAGAGGGTAGGAGAGGAGAGAAGGGAGAGAGAGGGGGGGGACTGGACAGAGGGTAGGAGAGGAGAGAAAGGGAGAGAGAGGGAGAGAGAGAGGGGGTGACTGGACAGAGGGTAGGAGAGGAGAGAAAGGGAGAGAGAGGGGGGGACTGGACAGAGGGTAGGGGAGGAGAGAAAGGGAGAGAGAGAGAGAGATTGGGGGGACAGGGACAGAGGGTAGGAGAGGAGAGAAAGGGAGAGAGAGAGGGGGGACTGGACAGAGGGTAGGAGAGGAGAGAAGGGAGAGAGAGAGAGGGGGGGGGGGGACTGGACAGAGGGTAGGGGAGGAGAGAAAGGGAGAGAGAGAGAGAGAGAGAGAGAGAGAGAGAGAGAGGGGGGACTGGACAGAGGGTAGGAGAGGAGAGAAAGGGAGAGAGAGGGGGGGACTGGACAGAGGGTAGGGGAGGAGAGAAAGGGAGAGAGAGAGGGGGGGGGGGACAGGGACAGAGGGTAGGAGAGGAGAGAAAGGGAGAGAGAGAGGGGGGACTGGACCGAGGGTAGGGGAGGAGAGAAAGGGAGAGAGAGAGAGAGAGAGAGAGGGGGGGGGGGACAGGGACAGAGGGTAGGAGAGGAGAGAAAGGGAGAGAGAGAGAGGGGGACAGGGACAGAGGGTAGGGGAGGAGAGAAAGGGAGAGAGGGGGACAGGGACAGAGGGTAGGAGAGGAGAGAAAGGGAGAGAGCGAGAGAGAGCTCTCATTTCCTGTCGGCAGTGTCTGAGGAAGTGAGACATGATGGAGCGCAAGGTGAACATACAAGTCACCTAGTCCTGTCCACACCCAGACCATACTGTCCATGAATGTGTCCTAAATAGCTCCCTATTCCCTTTGTAGTGCACTACTTCTTACCTGGGCCCATCCCACAGGGCTCTGGTCAAAAGTACTGTGGTATATAGAGACATGGTATCAATCACAAGACACAACGAGCTGAAAGGAGTCACCTACGATTCCCCACATGGCAGCTTCTTGTCCTTGTTGCTAGGTATCTGACTGTTCAGAATCATAACAATGCACACCTTCCTGCCACATCGAAGCACGCGCATAATTTTTGTGCCGTTGTCAGCCAACCCATCTATGGAGAATAGGGCCCCATTTGGGACACACCCCATTTCCTGTTTTCAATCGTTAAAAACAATATTAATATTGTTATGAACATGCAGTCCAACACATTCCAAAGTACCTGTAAAACATTCCAAAGAACATGTAAAACATTCCAAAGAACCTGTAAAACATTCCAAAGTACCTGTAAAACATTCCAAAGTACCTGTAAAACATTCCAAAGTACCTGTAAAACATTCCAAAGAAGTTGTAAAACATTCCAAATAACCTGTAAAACATTCCAAAGAAGTTGTAAAACATTCCAAATAACCTGTAAAACATTCCAAATAACCTGTAAAACATTCCAAAGTACCTGTAAAACATTCCAAAGAAGTTGTAAAACATTCCAAAGAACCTGTAAAACATTCCAAAGAACCTGTAAAACATTCCAAAGAAGCTGTAAAACATTCCAAAGAAGCTGTAAAACATTCCAAAGAAGCTGTAAAACATTCCAAAGTACCTGTAAAACATTCCAAAGTACCTGTAAAACATTCCAAAGAACCTGTAAAACATTCCAAAGAACCTGTAAAACATTCCAAAGTACCTGTAAAACATTCCAAAGTACCTGTAAAACATTCCAAAGTACCTGTAAAACATTCCAAAGTACCTGTAAAACATTCCAAAGTACCTGTAAAACATTCCAAAGATCATGTAAAACATTCAAAAGATCATGTAAAACATTCCAAAGAAGCTGTAAAACATTCCAAAGAAGCTGTAAAACATTCCAAAGAAGCTGTAAAACATTCCAAAGAAGCTGTAAAACATTCCAAAGAACATGTAAAACATTCCAAAGAACATGTAAAACATTCCAAAGAAGCTGTAAAACATTCCAAAGAAGCTGTTAAACATTCCAAAGAAGTTGTAAAACATTCCAAAGAAGCTGTAAAACATTCCAAAGAAGCTGTAAAACATTCCAAAGAAGCTGTTAAACATTCCAAAGAAGCTGTTAAACATTCCAAAGAAGCTGTTAAACATTCCAAAGAAGCTGTTAAACATTCCAAAGAACTTGTAAAACATTCCAAAGAAGCTGTAAAACTGTTAACTAAATGATGGAATAGGCGCATTGTTTGGATAGATTTTAATATATTTCTGTTCATATACATATGTATGATGTAGTTACATGCAGAAGGAGTGTAATATTCTGAAGGTATACTTTTGGGGGGGGGGGGGGGGCAGATGAGAATAGAATAATACATACATTTTTCCTTTAGATACCCTGTCGTGTGTAGTACAAACTTAACAATCATGCAAATCTGTAGCCTATTCACAATTATGTTGATGTGAATGAAATGGGCTGAAAATAGGTTGCAAATTGAATGTGGAAATCGTCATTCATTGCTGGAGAAGAAAAAAAGAATTTGAATGGAAATACATGTTTTTATTATAAGTGTTGTTAGATCAGACCCAGAGGTATCTAGCAGACAGACCAAAGACCAGGGTTTCTATCCTGTCAGTCAGTATGAGTGGTTATTGTGACTCTTCTTTCTTGACATACAGTACACACTGCAGACCTCCATATACACACACACACACACACACACCACACACACCTATGCTCTGTTGGTGATCTGGAATCCATGACTGCTTTCTGGAACAGGCCTGCACGACACACACACAACTGTGGCCTGGGGACTGGTTCACCCAACATTCACACACGTGTACACGTCGGCAGACAGGCAGGCAGACAGGCAGGCAGGCAGGCAGGCAGGCAGGCAGGCAGGCAGGCAGACAGACAGACAGACAGACAGACAGACAGACAGACAGACAGACAGACAGACAGACAGACAGACAGACACATACTCAAGCATTCTAACAGACTGCAATAAAAAGCCAAACTATATTTTACTGTTGATCCTTCTCCTGTCTCCATCTCCACAGGGCTAACAGTGTCCTCAGTAACAGTCTAATGTCTCCATCTCCACAGGGCTAGCAGTGTCCTCAGTAACAGTCTAATGTCTCCATCTCCACAGGGCTAACAGTGTCCTCAGTAACAGTCTAATGTCTCCATCTCCACAGGGCTAACAGTGTCCTCAGTAACAGTCTAATGTCTCCATCTCCACAGGGCTAACAGTGTCCTCAGTAACAGTCTAATGTCTCCATCTCCACAGGGCTAACACTGTCCTCAGTAACAGTCTAATGTCTCCATCTCCACAGGGCTAACAGTGTCCTCAGTAACAGTCTCCTGTCTCCATCTCCACAGGGCTAACAGTGTCCTCAGTAACAGTCTAATGTCTCCATCTCCACAGGGCTAACAGTGTCCTCAGTAACAGTCTAATGTCTCCATCTCCACAGGGCTAGCAGTGTCCTCAGTAACAGTCTAATGTCTCCATCTCCACAGGGCTAACAGTGTCCTCAGTAACAGTCTAATGTCTCCATCTCCACAGGGCTAACAGTGTCTTCAGTAACAGTCTAATGTCTCCATCTCCACAGGGCTAACAGTGTCCTCAGTAACAGTCTAATGTCTCCATCTCCACAGGGCTAACAGTGTCCTCAGTAACAGTCTAATGTCTCCATCTCCACAGGGCTAACAGTGTCCTCAGTAACAGTCTAATGTCTCCATCTCCACAGGGCTAACAGTGTCCTCAGTAACAGTCTAATGTCTCCATCTCCACAGGGCTAACAGTGTCCTCAGTAACAGTCTAATGTCTCCATCTCCACAGGGCTAACAGTGTCCTCAGTAACAGTCTAATGTCTCCATCTCCACAGGGCTAACAGTGTCCTCAGTAACAGTCTAATGTCTCCATCTCCACAGGGCTAACAGTGTCCTCAGTAACAGTCTAATGTCTCCATCTCCACAGGGCTAACAGTGTCCTCAGTAACAGTCTAATGTCTCCATCTCCACAGGGCTAACAGTGTCCTCAGTAACAGTCTAATGTCTCCATCTCCACAGGGCTAACAGTGTCCTCAGTAACAGTCTAATGTCTCCATCTCCACAGGGCTAGCAGTGTCCTCAGTAACAGTCTAATGTCTCCATCTCCACAGGGCTAACAGTGTCCTCAGTAACAGTCTAATGTCTCCATCTCCACAGGGCTAACAGTGTCCTCAGTAACAGTCTAATGTCTCCATCTCCACAGGGCTAACAGTGTCCTCAGTAACAGTCTAATGTCTCCATCTCCACAGGGCTAACAGTGTCCTCAGTAACAGTCTAATGTCTCCATCTCCACAGGGCTAACAGTGTCCTCAGTAACAGTCTAATGTCTCCATCTCCACAGGGCTAACAGTGTCCTCAGTAACAGTCTAATGTCTCCATCTCCACAGGGCTAACAGTGTCCTCAGTAACAGTCTAATGTCTCCATCTCCACAGGGCTAACAGTGTCCTCAGTAACAGTCTAATGTCTCCATCTCCACAGGGCTAACAGTGTCCTCAGTAACAGTCTAATGTCTCCATCTCCACAGGGCTAACAGTGTCCTCAGTAACAGTCTAATGTCTCCATCTCCACAGGACTAACAGTGTCCTCAGTAACAGACTAATGACAAACATGTATGTATTTTCTAGCCATGCTGTTTCTAAGGTAGAGCAAAACAGGGTAACAGTGTATAACTATTTAAGTGCAATGCTGTTTCAATATTGGAGCTCTAACAGGGTAACAGTTGAAGTCTGAAGTTTAGACACACTTAGGTTGGAGTCATTAAAACTTTTTTTTTCAACCACTACACAATTTTCTTTTTAACGAACTATAGTTTGGCAAGTCGGTTAGGACATCTACTTTTTCCATGACACAAGTAATTTTTCCAACAATTGTTTACAGACAGATTATTTAACTTATAATTCATTATATCACAATTCCAGTGGGTCAGAAGTTTACATACATTAAGTTGACTCTGCCTTTAAACAGCTTGGAATATTACCAAAAATTATGTAATGGCTTTAGAAGATTCTGTTAGGCTAATTGACATCATTTGAGTCAATTGGAGGTGTACCTGTGGATGTATTTCAAGGCCTACCTTCAAACTCAGTGCCTCTTTGCTTGACATCATGGGGAAATCCGCCAAGACCTCAGAAAAAAATGGTAGTCCTCCACAAGTCTGGTTCATCCTTGGGAGCAATTTCCAAATGCCTGAAGGTACCATGTTCATCTGTACAAACAATAGTACGCAAGTATAAACACCATGGGACCACACAGCCATCATACCGCTCAGGAAGGGGACGCGGTCTGTCTCCTACAGATGAATGTACTTTTGTGTGAAAAGTGCAAATCAATCCCAGAACAGCAGCAAAGGACCTTGTGAAGATGCTAGAGGAAACAGTTACAAAAGTAGCTATATCCACAGTAAAACGAGTCCTAAATCGACATAACCTGAAAGGCCGCTCAGCAAGGAAGAAGCCACTGCTCCAAAACCGCCATAAAATGCCAGACTACGGTTTGCAACTGCACATTGGGACAAAGATTGTACTTTTTGGAGAAATGTCCTCTGGTCTGATGAAACACAAATGGAACTGTTTGGCCATAATGACCAGAAAAACATCCAATGGCGTTCTGCATTAGCATCGAACAGCCCCCGTGATATGCAACTTTTCAGGGAAGCTAGAAACCAGTATACACAGGCAGTTAGAAAAGCCAAGGCTAGCTTTTTCAAGCAGAAATTTGCTTCCTGCAACACAAACTCAAAAAAGTTCTGGGACACTGTAAAGTCCATGGAGAATAAGAACACCTCCTCCCAGCTTCCAACTGCACTGAAGATAGGAAATACTGTCACCACCGACAAATCCATTATAATTGAGAATTTCAATAAGCATTTTTCTACGGCTGGCCATGCTTTCCACCTGGCTACCCCTACCCCGGTCAACAGCACTGCCCTCCCCTCTGCTACTCGCCCAAGCCTTCCCCATTTCTCTTTCTCCCAAATACAGTCAGCTGATGTTCTGAAAGAGCTGCAAAATCTGGACCCTTACAAATCAGCCGGGCTAGATCATCTGGACCCTTTCTTTCTAAAACTATCTGCTGAAATTGTTGCCACCACTATTACTAGCCTTTTCAACCTCTCTTTCGTGTCGTCTGAGATCCCCAAAGATTGGAAAGCAGCTGCGGTTATCCCCCTCTTCAAAGGGGGAGACACTCTAGACCCAAACTGCTACAGACCTATATCTATCCTACCCTGCCTTTCTAAGGTCTTCGAAAGCCAAGTCAACAAACAGATTAGCGACCATCTCGAATCCCACCATACCTTCTCCGCTATGCAATCTGGTTTCAGAGCTGGTCATGGGTGCACCTCAGCCACGCTCAAGGTCATAAACGATATCTTAACCGCTATCGATAGGAAACAGTACTGTGCAGCCATATTCATTGACCTGGCCAAGGCTTTTGACTCTGTCAATCACCACATCCTCATCGGCAGACTCGACAGCCTTGGTTTCTCTAATGATTGCCTCGCTTGGTTCACCAACTACTTCTCTGATCGAGTTCAGTGTGTCAAATCGGAGGGTCTGTTGTCCGGACCTCTGGCAGTCTCCATGGGGGTGACACAGGGTTCAATTCTTGGACCGACTCTCTTCTCTGTATACATCAATGATGTCGCTCTTGCTGCTGGTGAGTCTCTGATCCACCTCTACGCAGACGACACTATTCTGTATACTTCTGGCCCTTCTCTTGACACTGTGTTAACAACCCTCCAGGCGAGCTTCAATGCCATACAACTCTCCTTCCGTGGCCTCCAATTGCTCTTAAATACAAGTAAAACTAAATGCATGCTCTTCAACCGATCGCTGCCTGCACCTGCCCGCCTGTCCAGCATCACTACTCTGGACGGCTCTGACTTAGAATATGTGGACAACTACAAATACCTAGGTGTCTGGTTAGACTGTAAACTCTCCTTCCAGACTCACATCAAGCATCTCCAATCCAAAGTTAAATCTAGAATCGGCTTCCTATTCCGCAACAAAGCATCCTTCACTCATGCTGCCAAACATACCCTTGTAAAACTGACCATCCTACCAATCCTCGACTTCGGTGATGTCATTTACAAAATAGCCTCCAAAACCCTACTCAATAAATTGGATGCAGTCTATCACAGTGTCATCCGTTTTGCCACCAAAGCCCCATATACTACCCACAACTGCGACCTGTACGCTCTCGTTGGCTGGCCCTCGCTTCACACTCGTCGCCAAACCCACTGGCTCCAGGTCATCTACAAGACCCTGCTAGGTAAAGTCCCCCCTTATCTCAGCTCGCTGGTCACCATAGCAACGCCCACCCGTAGCACGCGCTCCAGCAGGTATATCTCTCTGGTCACCCCCAAAACCAATTCTTCCTTTGGCCGCCTCTCCTTCCAGTTCTCTGCTGCCAATGACTGGAACGAACTACAAAAATCTCTGAAACTGGAAACACTTATCTCCCTCACTAGCTTTAAGCACCAGCTGTCAGAGCAGCTCATAGATTACTGCACCTGTACATAGCCCATCTATAATTTAGCCCAAACAACTACCTCTTTACCTACTGTATTTATTTATTTTGCTCCTTTGCACCCCATTATTTCTATCTCTACTTTGCACCTTCTTCCACTGCAAACCAACCATTCCAGTGTTATTTTTTTTTACTTGCTATATTGTATTTACTTCGCCACCATGGCCTTTTTATATATATTTTTATTTATTTATTTATTTATATATATATTTTGTTTGCCTTCACCTCCCTTATCTCACCTCACTTGCTCATATTGTATATAGACTTATTTTCACTGTATTATTGACTGTATGTTTGTTTTACTCCATGTGTAACTATGTGTTGTTGTATGTGTCGAACTGCTTTGCTTTATCTTGGCCAGGTCGCAATTGTAAATGAGAACGTGTTCTCAATTTGCCTACCTGGTTAAATAAAGGTGAAATAAAAATAAATAAATAAAAAATGTTTGGAGGAAAAAGGGGGAGACTTGCAAGCCGAAGAACACCATCCCAACTGTAAAGGACGGGGGTGGCAGCGTTATGTTGTGGGGGTGCTTTGCTGCAGGAGGGTCTGGTGCACTTCACAAAATAGATGGCATCATGAGGGAGGAAAATTATGTGGATTAATTAAAGCAACATCTCAAGACATCAGTCAGGAAGTTAAAGCTTGGTCGCAAATGCGTTTTCCAAATGGACAATGACACCAAGCATATTTCCAAACTTGTGGCACAATGCCTTAAGGACAACAAAGTCAAGGTATTGGAATGGCCATCACAAAGCCCTGACCTCAATCCCATAGAACATTTGTGGGCAGAACTGAAAAAGCGTGTGCTAGCAAGGAGGCCTACACAACTGACTCAGTTACACCAGCTCTGTCAGGGGGAATGGGCCAAAATTCATCCAAATTATTGTGGGAAGCTTATGGAAGGCTACCCGAAACATTTGAACCAAGCAATTTCAAGGCAATGCTATCAAATACTTCTTGAATGGATGTAAACTTTTGACCCACTGGGAATGTGATGAAAGAAATTTAAGCTGAAATAAAACATTCTCTCCACTATTATTCTGACATTTCACATTCTTAAAATAAAGTGGTGATCCTAACTGACCTAAGACAGGGAATTTTTTACTAGGATTAAATGTCCGTAACTGTGAAAACTGAGTTCAAATGTATTTGGCTACGGTGTATGTAAACTTCCGACTACAACTGTATCTGTTCTAACCATGTTGTTTCTATGGTGGAGCTCTAACATGGTAAAAGTGTATATCTATTCTAGCCATGCTGTTTCTATAGTGGAGCTCTAACAGGGTAAAAGTGTATATCTATTCTAACCATGCTGTTTCTATGGTGGAGCTCTAACAGGGTAAAAGTGTATATCTATTCTAACAATGCTGTTTCTATAGTGGACCTCTAACAGGGTAAAAGTGTATATCTATTCTAACCATGCTGTTTCTATAGTGGAGCTCTAACAGGGTAAAAGTGTATATCTATTCTAACCATGCTGTTTCTATAGTGGAGCTCTAACAGGGTAAAAGTGTATATCTATTCTAACCATGCTGTTTCTATAGTGGACCTCTAACAGGGTAAAAGTGTATATCTATTCTAACCATGCTGTTTCTATAGTGGAGCTCTAACAGGGTAAAAGTGTATATCTATTCTAGCCATGCTATTTCTATGGTGGAGCTCTAACAGGATAAAAGTGTATATCTATTCTAACCATGCTGTTTCTATAGTGGACCTCTAACAGGGTAAAAGTGTATATCTATTCTAACCATGCTGTTTCTATAGTGGAGCTCTAACAGGGTAAACGTGTATATCTATTCTAACTATGCTGTTTCTATGGTGGATCTCTAACAGGGTAAAAGTGTATATCTATTCTAACCATGCTATTTCTATGGTGGAGCTCTAACAGGATAAAAGTGTATATCTATTCTAACCATGCTATTTCTATAGTGGAGTTCTAACAGGTTAAAAGTGTATATCTATTCTAGCCATGCTGTTTCTATGGTGGAGCTCTAACAGGATAAATGTGTATATCTATTCTAACCATGCTGTTTCTATGGTGGAGCTCTAACAGGGTAAAAGTGTATATACATTCTAGCCATGCTGTTTCTATGATGGAGCTCTAACAGGATAAATGTGTATATCTATTCTAACCATGCTGTTTCTATAGTGGAGCTCTAACAGGGTAAAAGTGTATATCTATTCTAGCCATGCTATTTCTATATTGGAGCTCTAACAGGTTAAACGTGTATATATATTCTAGCCATGCTATTTCTATGGTGGAGCTCTAACGGGGTAAAAGTGTATATATATTCTAGCCATGCTGTTTCTATGGTGGAGCTCTAACGGGGTAAAAGTGTATATACATTCTAGCCATGCTGTTTCTATGGTGGAGCTCTAACGGGGTAAAAGTGTATATCTATTCTAGCCATGCTGTTTCTATGGTGGAGTTCTAACGGGGTAAAAGTGTATATATATTCTAGCCATGCTGTTTCTATAGTGGAGCTCTAACAGGGTAAAAGTGGTAATCAGTGTTACAGTCTGCTTGACACTGGAAGGCAAAAAGGGACAGCATGTTCTCTCTCATTCACACACACACACGCACACGCACACACACACGCACACGCACACACGCACACACATACGTATGCACATGCACACACACACACATACGTATGCACAGACACACACACACACACACACATACGTATGCACAGACACAGACACACACACACTGTCAGACACACACACAGACAGACACACACACCGCAGACAGCAGAACACTTACAGTAGAGTTATCTTGGACACTATGATCCACAGCCAAGAACCACCAGCCCAGAACGCTAGGCTGGTTGATATGTTAGGTGCTATTGGTGCCCCTGTCACTCAGAGCTGGTACTTGTGTCAGAACTCAGAAGTGTTCTTGTGGAAGCAGAAATCCTGGCTGGATTTTTCTCACTGATTCTATTATTGATTTTGGTCTCCTTTGGGGCATGAGGGGTTGATGGGGTGTTACGGCTCTGATAGAGTTAACGGATAATCTATTTGGTGTGTGTGTGTGTGTGTGTGTGTGTGTGTGTGTGTGTGTGTGTGTGTGTGTGTTGTGCTCTGCCAAATAGTACCGATAACACTGCCCTACACTGGAGAACAAACACACGCACACAGATACACGAATACACACACACACACACACACACACACACACACACACACACACACACACACACACACACACACACACACACACACACACACACACACACACACACACACACACACACACAAATGGTCATTTGGATACTTTCTTTACGCTGAGACACTGTTCAGAGCTGGAGAAAAGGCAGGCCAACACTCCCAAGGAGAAGGACTGAGAACCAGAACTCAGAACCAGACCGCAGACTACAACTGGCACCTGAGAAAACCACTGATACACCAGAGTGGTTTATCATCATTTAACTGCTTCTCTGAGACAACCACACCTCTTAATCATAACCAAGGACCCTCTTCTTTCACATTCAACACTTTCCCACAGGTCATCTGTAGAAGACAATGTGTTCTCTGTAAATGTACTTAGTAAAATATGGGTTAGATGACGTATGGGCTAAACTACTGTGCTCTTGGTAGGGTTTTATCAGATGAGTTTATCCAGGAAACTTTCTGTTTCTGAATGTTTGCATGTATCATACCGCAAGCTTTTCCTTGTAGTCTTCATTGACAGGAGGCCTCGCCATGCAAATATGTTCCCAAACATTTCTATAGACAGACCTTGATAGTGAGTTAGTCAAACTAGTGTAACCATGTCAGCAAATGACTGCTGTCTTAACACACACACATCTGATTTGGTCACTTGTAACCTGTTTGGACAAAACTGATATGAGCATTAAGACCTGCAGTATGAACAAGGCTTGAGAGACTTTCAAATGACGTAACTTGAAATGGAATTTAGCCCAACTCTTTAGTGTACACAGTATAAGATTTAGAATTGATCATGTTGCTATTTTAGACATTTTTAAAACAAGAATGACATAATGACGTATTGCAGTAAGAACAAAACTAAGAGAAACCTCCACGTATTTGTTTATGCAAGGAACTCAAGTAGGGTAATATTCAGACTGAGTTTATACTGCAAGTTTCTAATTCAAAGATCTTGTCTTAAATATTTCCATATGACAGGGTGGGAAGAACGGCTAAAACTCAGATCACACGTTATTTGGTCCGAAGTTAATCTTTTTTCCATTAAGGTCTTGTACACCTAAGACATGCAGGTTTTTAGAGACCAATCCTGCTATTGAAACAAGCTGGAATCCTGTGCTGTTCTACATGGAAAGAGAACAAACAGCAGAGTTGCTGGAAGTGTTGGCAGAGGGTTGTTAGTGGGAATAGTCCTTATTCACACTCACACACACGCATGGACACACATGCGCAAAGACCCATGCCCGCGCGCACCTCCACACACACACACACACACACACACACACACACACACGCAGGTTTGTCAGTGGGAAAAGTCCTTCTGAGGCTGGGCCAGAAGATAAACCACATCATAAATCACCAGTAGGACTCTTAACACCAGGCAGAGAGAAGAAATAACACACATTTCATGAACTACCCTCCACGGTTATATCACCTTACAAACCAATTATACTCAGCTGGGAGAACTAACTCTTATGTATGTAACATAATATATTAGCCTGGCTATTAACTCTAACTAGCAGGAAACAGTAAAGCCTTCACAGATTATGGTGTCATATTTTATTGAAATAGGAACATGTTTCATGAATATTTTTTTTTTTAAGTGCTCAGTGTATAATCCTGAATGAATCGTGAATAATGATGAGTGAGAAAGTTACAGACGCACAAATATCATACCCCCAAGTCATGCTAACCTCTCACCGTTAAAATAACAGGGGAGGTTAGCATTTTATATCATACCCCCAAGTTAGGCTAACCTCTCACCACTACAATAACAGGGGAGGTTAGCATTTTATATCATACCCACAAGTCATGCTAACCTCTCACCATTACAATAACAGGGAAGGTTAGCATTTTATATCATACCCACAAGTCCTGCTAACCCTCTCACCACTACAATAACAGGGAAGGTTAGCATTTTATATCATACCCACAAGTCATGCTAACCTCTCACCATTACAATAACAGGGGAGGTTAGCATTTTTGGGGGGGTATGATATTTGTGCTTCTTTAATTTTGTCACTCATCATTATTCACAATTCATTTAGGACTCTCCGTAATCATGGTAGCATTTACATTAATGTAGAAGTGTAAAAAAATATATATTCCTTTCTATTGGGCACAAAATAATCTGAAACACAACCAAGACAAACAGCAAATGCATTGAAAAATGTGTAGTCACAAGCTTGTGTGCTATGAACATGGGAACAAATACTTAACTTTTTGCTCTTTTAAAACTAATATAAGTAAATTTGTCCGAATACTGTTGGTCCCCTAAAATCTGTGGACTATATACAAAAAGTGCAGTAATTTCTAAATGGTTAACCCAAAAATAAGGTCAAATTAAAGCTGACAGTGTAGCTTTAACCTCATAGTGATTGTATAATTTCAAATCCAAAGTGCTGGACTAGAGAGCCAAAAAAACAACAACATGTGTCACTATCCCAATACTTCTGGAGCTCTCTGTGTATCATACGCTAATATGTTCATACATTTGGTAGGTAGTTAGAAAGTGCAGCTCGGTTCCTCATTTTGTGGTCAGTGGCCACATATCCTGTCTTCTCTTGAGAGCCAGGTCTGCCTATGGCAAATCAAATCAAATGTATTTATAAAGCCCTTCGTACATCAGCTGATATCTCAAAGTGCTGTACAGAAACCCAGCCTAAAACCTGAAACAGCAAGCAATGCAGGTGTAGAAGCACGGTGGCTAGGAAAAACTCACTAGAAAGGCCAGAACCTAGGAAGGAACCTAGAGCGGAACCAGGCTATGAGGGGTGGCCAGTCCTCTTCTGGCTGTGGCGGGTGGAGATTATAACAGAACATGGCCAAGATGTTCAAATGTTCATAAATGACCAGCAGGGTCATAATAATAATAATCACAGTGGTTGTCGAGGGTGCAACAAGTCAGCACCTCAGGAGTAAATGTCAGTTGGCTTTTCATAGCCGATCATTCAGAGTATCTCTACCGCTCCTGCTGTCTCTAGAGAGTTGAAAACAGCAGGTCTGGGACAGGTAGCACATCCGGTGAACAGGTCAGCGTTCCATAGCCGCAGGCAGAACAGTTGAAACTGGAGCAGCAGCACGGCCAGGTGGACTGTGGACAGGAAGGAGTCATCATGCCAGGTAGTCCTGAGGCATGGTACTAGGGCTCATGTCCTCCGAGAGAGAGAAAGAAAGAAAGAAAGAAAGAGAGAATTAGAGAGAGCATACTTAAATTCACACAGAACACTGGATAAGACAGGAGAAATACTCCAGATATAACAGACTGACCCTAGCCCCCCAACACATAAACTACTGCAGCATAAATACTGGAGGCTGAGACAGGAGGGGTCAAGAGACACTGTGGCCCCACCCAACGATACCCCCGGACAGGGCCAAACAGGTAGGGTATAACCCCACCCACTTTGCCAAAGCACAGCCCCCACACCACTAGAGGGATATCTTCAACCATCAACTTACACCGGATAAGACAGGAGAAATACTGAGACAAGGCTGAGTATAGCCCACAAAGATCTCCGCCACGGCACAACCCAAAGGGGGGGCACCAACCCAGACAGGAAGATCACGTCAGTGACTCAACCCACTCATGTGACTCACCCCTCCAAGGAACGGCATGGAAGAGGCAACCTCTCTCAATAGCAAGGTTATGCTCACCGAGTCTGTACATTGTCAAGACTTTTCTTCATTATGAGTCAGTTACATTGGTAAAGTATTCTGCCAATCTGTACTCTCTGTTTAGGGCCAAATAGCATTCCAGCATGCTCGGTTATTTTGTTGATTCTTTCCAATGTTTCAAGTGGCTCTCATTTAATTGTCTCATAATTTGGTTGGGTCTAATTGGGTTGCTGTCTTGGGGCTATGTGGTGTCTATATATATTTGTGAATAGAGCCCCAGAGTCAGCTGGCTACGGGTACTCTTCTGTTGGTTCATCTCTCTGTAGGTTTAGGCATCACTATCCTTTAGGTGGTTGTGGAATTTAACGGCACTTTTCTAGATTTGGATAATTAGTCGATATAGTCCTAATTCTGCTCTGCATGCAGTATTGTCTCCCTCTCATACTCTCTCTTCCCCTCTGTTCAAACTCACCTCACTGCAGCCTTCAGCGCTTCCGTCAGGCTAGGCATATGATTGGCTGAGGCCATGCTATGATGTCATCGCTGAATCTTATAAGGGTTCTGACAGACAGCCTGGGAGCGACATTAGCAGAAACACTGCACGGCAGTGAGAGAGAAAGCAAGACAGAAAGAGAGAGAGAGTGACATAGAGAGCTAGTGTAAGAGCAAAAGAGAGGGGGAGCTGACAGAAGGATGTGGGAAACTATACACTGAGGAACTACTCAAACCTGAAGAATACTTTTATGACAACGTGTATGGGAGGTTGGACAGGGACCACAACCTGTGGAGGTTTGTACATATAGTGTTTATTTGTTTGTTTTCGTCTGCTGTTGTCATGGACGTTATTTCACTCAAGTTACCCATTGTTTTATCCTGAAGGTTCTTAGTCCCTCACGCGGTTTCTCCCTCTTTCCCTCTCTCTTTCCCTCTCTCTTTCCCTCCCTCTCTCTCTCTTTCCCTCTCTCCCTCTCTCTCTCCCCCTCTCCCTCTCTCTCTACCTCTTTCCCTCTTTCTCTCTCCCTCTCTCCCTCTCTCTATCCCTCTCTCTCTGCCTCTCTCCCTCTCTCTCTGCCTCTTTCCCTCTCTCTCTGCCTCTTTCCCTCTCTCTCTGCCTCTTTCCCTCTCTCTCCCTCCCGCTTTCCCTCTCTCTCTCCCTCTTTCCCTCTCTCTCCCTCTTTCCCTCTAACCCCCTCTCTGCCTCTCTCCCTCTCCCTCTAACCCCCTCTCTGCCTCTTTCCCTCTCTCTCTCCCTCTTTCCCTCTCTCTCCCTCTCCCTCTAACCCCCTCTCTGCCTCTTTCCCTCTCTCCCTCTTTCCCTCTCTCTCTCCCTCTTTCCCTCTCTGCCTCTCTCTCTCTGCCTCTCTCTCTCTGCCTCTCTCTCTCTCCCTCTCCCTCTAACCCCCTCTTTCCCTCTCTCTCCCTCTCCCTCTAACCCCCTCTCTGCCTCTCTCCATCTGCCTCTTTCCCTCTCTCTCTCCCGCTTTCCCTCTCTCTCTCTCTCTGCCTCTCTTTCCCTCTCTCTCTCCCTCTTTCCCTCTCTCTCTCTCTCTCTCCCCCTCTCTCCCACTTTTCCTCTCTCTCTCCCTCCCTCTCCCTCTTTCCCTCTCTCTCCCTCTCTCCCCCTCTCTCCCGCTTTCCCTCTCTCTCTCCCTCTTTCCCTCCCTCTCCCTCTCCCTCTAACCCCCTCTCTGCCTCTTTCCCTCTCCCTCTCCCTCTCTCTCCCTCTCCCTCTTTCTCCCTCTCCCTCTTTCTCCCTCTCCCTCTTTCTCCCTCTTTCTCTTTCTCCCTCTCTGCCTCTTTCCCTCTCTCTCTCTCTCTCTCTCTCTCTCCCCCTCTTTCCCTCTCTCTCTCCCTCTTTCCCTCTCTCTCCCTCTCCCTCTCCCCCCCTCTCTCCCTCTCTATCTTTTTTTGTAGCTTAACGTGCTTCTTGTTTTTACCTGTCTCTTTCTTTCTCTCCATCTCCTACCTCTAGACAATGGGCAGCTGCACCCCCCCTGTGCCTTCCCTCAATGTCACCGAGTCAGCCAACAGATCATGGGCCAGGGCGGCTGGCGGCGAACCAGGTTACAGTGAGGTAGAGATGGTCCTCCTAGGCATGGTTATGTCACTGCTGGTCGTTGGCATCGTGTTCGGCAACATCCTGGTCATCATAGCCATCTACCGGTTCCAAAGACTGCAGAACATCACCAACTGCTTCATCACCTCTCTGGCCTGTGCCGACCTCGTCATGGGTCTCATCGTGGTGCCGTTCGGCGCCTGCTACATTATCTTCAACACCTGGCACTTCGGCAGCTTCTGGTGTGAGTTCTGGACTGCCACTGACGTGTTGTGTGTGACGGCCAGCATCGAGACGCTCTGCGTGATAGCGCTGGACCGTTACCTGGCCATAACCTCTCCGTTCCGCTACCAGTCTCTGCTGACCAAGTGTAAGGCGCGCGTGGTGGTCCTGCTGGTGTGGGTGATTGCAGGACTCATCTCCTTCTTACCCATCCACATGAAGTGGTGGATCAGTGACGACGCGGAGGCAAAGGCCTGCATCCAGAACAGCAACTGCTGTGACTTCAACACCAACACAGCCTACGCCATCACCTCCTCCATCATCTCCTTCTACATCCCCTTAGTCGTCATGGTGTTTGTCTACAGCCGCGTGTTCCAGGAGGCCAAGCAGCAACTACGCAAGATCGACCGCAGCGAGGGGCGCTTCCACGCCCATAACAACAACATGGCAGGAGGAGCAGGGGTGGAGAATAACAACGAGAGCCGAGGAGTTGGAGGAGGATTCAGGAAGACCAAGTTCTGCCTGCGGGAACACAAGGCCCTGAAGACCCTCGGGATCATCATGGGGATCTTCACGCTGTGCTGGCTACCCTTCTTCGTCCTCAACGTGGTGGTAGCCATCTGGAAGGTAGGGGACATCGGACTTGCCTTCAGGATACTCAACTGGATAGGTTATGCCAACTCTGCATTCAACCCCTTGATCTACTGCAGGAGCCCTGAGTTCAGATACGCATTCAAGGAGATCCTGTGCATCAAGAAGGTCCGGTTCCCCAACATAGGGCCTACTAATGGATACGTGTACAGCGGACACAGCTGGCAGAGTGAGCAGCAGGGAGGGAGGAGTAAGGGGAGCTCGGAGGACAGTGACCCAGCTGCAGACGGGAGCTCTGGGAGGGGAGAGGCAGGTGGGGGTGGAGCTGCAGACGGAACGGACCCGAACGGGAACTGCAGTAAAGGGTTAACAATTGTACTTTAACCCCCTCACCTTGCTAAGGGAAGTGAACAACCTTTGGAACAGACAGACATGTTTCACAGTTATCGCCCATTGTCACTTCACCAAGTCACTGAGATGAGACTGGATGGATGGATGGATGGATGGATGGATGGATGGATGGAGGGTGAATGGTGAGCGAGTAGCACAGGTGAGACTTGTTAGATTGAGGACAGGAGAGGAATTTGTTACATTTCACCAGTAAGTTTGCTAAGTTGAATGCATATTTAGAGAGAGAGAGATCATGTAGATTGTTTCATCTACCTCACCTTGTCGTTTCAGATATCTATACGTTCTTATCATGTATAATCTAAATGTGTCACATTGATTCACTGACCACAGAAACCAGACTGGCTCATAAATCCAGAAGATAATTTTACTCTGTGTCCACCCATACGTGAAATGTATGCACACATTAATGTATGTTGCTTTGGATAAAAGTGTCTGCTAAATGGCATATATCATTATGAATAATTGGTGAGAGAGAGAGAGAGAGGGAGAGACAGAGAGAGACAGAAAGAGAGAGAGAGAGACAGAGAGAGAGAGAGACAGAAAGAGAGAGAGAGATACAGAAAGAGAGAGACAGAGAGAGACAGAGAGAGACAGAAAGAGAGAGAGAGAGACAGAGAGAGAGAGAGACAGAAAGAGAGAGAGAGATACAGAAAGAGAGAGAGAGAGACAGAGATCCTGGTCCAAATGGACCATGTTCCATTTGTTTTTCCATGGACCATTTTCTCGAGTTTCACACACAACATCATTTTTTTTGTTGAGTTGGGCACACATGGCTTTTGCATTCAATGACTTAACTGTCAATTGATAATCGCTGCTGTGCCACACCTCCCCGAGCCTTAATGATCTAACCCAGTGTCACATCAGCCCTCCCGTCACCTCTCTCCTCTCGTCAACTCTCTGCTCTATCTTTACCCTTCTAGACAGAAGTCAATTTCCTCTCCCAGGTCTCCCGGTGTTGCTAGCAGAAGTCAGTGGTTAGTCTGCAGTTTGTTGACTGGATCTGTCGTTGTCGTTCTGGAAAGTAGCCATGTTTACTGAGAGCAGAGTCAGTAGTTTCCTCAGTGATCGGAGGGAAGGGTACAGACCGACTCCATGGAATAACAAACAGTCTGTGGAACCAGGCCAGAGATAACAGTGTCCCTGTCTCCTGCCCTAGAGGTGCTGCTTACAGGACCCAGGCAGGCTGCGTCTGAAATGGCACCCCATTCCCTATCTCTTGCAGTACTTTTGACCAGGGCCCTATACGGTCAGACCAGTCAACATGCATGAGACAACAGGTGGACTGGGCGATTGAGATGTTTCTAATCAGGGTGTGATCGCTGGTGGGTCTTTGGTTCTCTGTGAAGTTTTCCCAAAGTAAACTGAATTCTGAATCGTTCACGATATCTGTGCAATGATACAACTAGACAATGACCTATTTCTACAGCTGTTGATGATGTCTGTATCAATTAGTTTCCCTCTCTGTTTCCCTGTCCTCTCGGTGAGCATTTATCTCTGTGTCTATCTCTGTGTCTATCTCTATCTCTGTATCTATCTCTGTAGTTCTCCCTGTATCTATCTCCTCTCCCATTTCTCTATTTATCTCTCTCTCTCCCTCTCTCTCTGACTTGTTTCTCACCAGGAAATGCCTGCGTTGTTGCAGGGCTGAGCCCGGTCCAGGCCGATAAACAGGGGATAAATCCATTATCTCTGCTGTTTAGTTGGGGAATTCGATGACTCCCTCCCTCCTAAACAACAGTCGCATGCAGGGAGCGATCTCTAGATTAGGATGTATAACGTTTTCCCAGTCTGACAGACGGTTAGCAGGAGGAGCACAGGGCTCAGGTCTCTAATGGGACACCTATTCCTCACACTCCTGAAGTCTCTAATGGGACACCTATTCCTCACACTCCTGAAGTCTCTAATGGGACACCTATTCCTCACACTCCTGAAGTCTCTAATGGGACATCTATTCCTCACACTCTTCAAGTCTCTAATGGGACATCTATTCCTCACACCCCTCAAGTCTCTAATGGGACACCTATTCCTCACACTCTTCAAGTCTCTAATGGGACACCTATTCCTCACACTCCTCAAGTCTCTAATGGGACACCTATTCCTCACACTCCTGAAGTCTCTAATGGGACACCTATTCCTCACACTCCTGAAGTCTCTAATGGGACACCTATTCCTCACACTCCTGAAGTCTCTAATGGGACACCTATTCCTCACACTCCTGAAGTCTCTAATGGGACACCTATTCCTCACACTCCTGAAGTCTCTAATGGGACACCTATTCCTCACACTCCTGAAGTCTCTAATGGGACATCTATTCCTCACACTCTTCAAGTCTCTAATGGGACATCTATTCCTCACACCCCTCAAGTCTCTAATGGGACACCTATTCCTCACACTCTTCAAGTCTCTAATGGGACACCTATTCCTCACACTCCTCAAGTCTCTAATGGGACACCTATTCCTCACACTCCTGAAGTCTCTAATGGGACACCTATTCCTCACACTCCTGAAGTCTCTAATGGGACACCTATTCCTCACACCCCTGAAGTCTCTAATGGGACATCTATTCCCCATACTCCTCAAGCGTCGCGGCTGTGTCCCAAATTATACACAACTTTACTCACCATAAGGCCACTTCCCCTAAGTGTTTTAGACATAACCCTGATCAATTCCCCTTGCTGTTTTATGCATTACCCTGACCAATTCCCCTTGCTGTTTTAGACATTACCCTGACCAATTCCCCTTGCTGTTTTAGACATTACCCTGACCAATTCCCCTAGCTGTTTTAGACATTACCCTGACCAATTCCCCTAGCTGTTTTAGACATAACCCTGACCAATTCCCCTAGCTGTTTTAGACATAACCCTGACCAATTCCCCTAGCTGTTTTAGACATTACCCTGACCAATTCGCCTAGCTGTTTTAGACATAACCCTGACCAATTCCCCTAGCTGTTTAAGACATAACCCTGACCAATTCCCCTTGCTGTTTTAGGCATTACCCTGACCAATTCCCCTAGCTGTTTTAGACATAACCCTGACCAATTCCCCTAGCTGTTTTAGACATAACCCTGACCAATTCCCCTTGCTGTTTTAGACATAACCCTGACCAATTCCCCTAGCTGTTTTAGACATTACCCTGACCAATTCCCCTTGCTGTTTTAGACATAACCCTGACCAATTCCCCTTGCTGTGTTAGACATAACCCTGACCAATTCCCCTAGCCGTTTTAGACATTACCCTGACCAATTCCCCTTGCTGTTTTAGACATAACCCTGACCAATTCCCCTAGCTTTGTTAGACATAACCCTGACCAATTCCCCTAGCTGTTTTAGACATTACCCTGACCAATTCCCCTTGCTGTTTTAGACATAACCCTGACCAATTCCCCTAGCTGTTTTAGACATTACCCTGACCAATTCCCCTTGCTGTTTTAGACATAACCCTGACCAATTCCCCTAGCTGTTTTAGACATAACCCTGACCAATTCCCCTAGCTGTTTTAGACATTACCCTGACCAATTCCCCTAGCCGTGTTAGACATAACCCTGACCAATTCCCCTAGCCGTTTTAGACATTACCCTGACCAATTCCCCTAGCCGTTTTAGACATTACCCTGACCAATTCCCCTAGCTGTTTTAGACATAACCCTGAACAATTCCCCTAGCTGTTTAAGACATAACCCTGACCAATTCCCCTTGCTGTTTTAGGCATTACCCTGACCAATTCCCCTAGCTGTTTTAGACATAACCCTGACCAATTTCCCTAGCTGTTTTAGACATTACCCTGACCAATTCCCCTAGCTGTGTTAGACATAACCCTGACCAATTCCCCTAGCTGTTTAAGACATAACCCTGACCAATTCCCCTTGCTGTTTTAGACATAACCCTGACCAATTCCCCTAGCTGTTTTAGACATTACCCTGACCAATTCCCTTTGCTGTTTTAGACATTACCCTGACCAATTCCCCTAGCTGTTTTAGACATAACCCTGACCAATTCCCCTAGCTGTTTTAGACATAACCCTGACCAATTCCCCTAGCTGTTTTAGACATTACCCTGACCAATTCCCCTAGCCGTGTTAGACATTACCCTGACCAATTCCCCTTGCTGTTTTAGACATAACCCTGACCAATTCCCCTAGCTGTTTTAGACATAACCCTGACCAATTCCCCGAGCTGTTTTAGACATAACCCTGACCAATTCCCCTAGCTGTTTTAGACATAACCCTGACCAATTCCCCTAGCTGTTTTAGACATTACCCTGACCAATTCCCCTTGCTGTTTTAGACATAACCCTGACCCATTCCCCTTGCTGTTTTAGACATTACCCTGACCAATTCCCCTAGCTGTTTTAGACATTACCCTGACCAATTCCCTTTGCTGTTTTAGACATTACCCTGACCAATTCCCCTTGCTGTTTTAGACAAAACCCTGACCAATTCCCCTAGCTTTGTTAGACATAACCCTGACCAATTCCCCTAGCTGTTTTAGACATTACCCTGACCAATTCCCCTTGCTGTTTTAGACATAACCCTGACCAATTCCCCTAGCTGTTTTAGACATTACCCTGACCAATTCCCCTTGCTGTTTTAGACATAACCCTGACCAATTCCCCTAGCCGTTTTAGACATTACCCTGACCAATTCCCCTAGCCGTGTTAGACATAACCCTGACCAATTCCCCTAGCCGTTTTAGACATTACCCTGACCAATTCCCCTAGCCGTTTTAGACATTACCCTGACCAATTCCCCTAGCTGTTTTAGACATTACCCTGACCAATTCCCCTAGCTGTGTTAGACATAACCCTGACCAATTCCCCTAGCTGTTTAAGACATTACCCTGACCAATTCCCCTTGCTGTTTTAGACATAACCCTGACCAATTCCCCTAGCTGTTTTAGACATAACCCTGACCAATTCCCCTTGCTGTTTTAGACATTACCCTGACCAATTCCCCTTGCTGTTTTAGACATAAGCCTGACCAATTCCCCTTTCTGTTTTAGACATTACCCTGACCAATTCCCCTAGCTGTTTTAGACATTACCCTGACCAATTCCCCTAGCTGTTTTAGACATTACCCTGACCAATTCCCCTTGCTGTTTTAGACATTACCCTGACCAATTCCCCTTGCTGTTTTAGACATTACCCTGACCAATTCCCCTAGCTGTTTTAGACATTACCCTGACCAATTCCCCTTGCTGTTTTAGACATTACCCTGACCAATTCCCCTTGCTGTTTTAGACATAAGCCTGACCAATTCCCCTTTCTGTTTTAGGCATTACCCTGACCAATTCCCCTAGCTGTTTTAGACATAACCCTGACCAATTCCCCTAGCTGTTTTAGACATAACCCTGACCAATTCCCCTTGCTGTTTTAGACATTACCCTGACCAATTCCCCTTGCTGTTTTAGACATAAGCCTGACCAATTCCCCTTGCTGTTTTAGACATTACCCTGACCAATTCCCCTTGCTGTTTTAGACATTACCCTGACCAATTCCCCTAGCTGTTTTAGACATTACCCTGACCAATTCCCCTAGCTGTGTTAGACATAACCCTGACCAATTCCCCTAGCTGTTTAAGACATAACCCTGACCAATTCCCCTTGCTGTTTTAGACATAACCCTGACCAATTCCCCTAGCTGTTTTAGACATTACCCTGACCAATTCCCTTTGCTGTTTTAGACATTACCCTGACCAATTCCCCTAGCTGTTTTAGACATTACCCTGACCAATTCCCCTAGCTGTGTTAGACATAACCCTGACCAATTCCCCTATCTGTTTAAGACATAACCCTGACCAATTCCCCTTGCTGTTTTAGACATAACCCTGACCAATTCCCCTAGCTGTTTTAGACATTACCCTGACCAATTCCCTTTGCTGTTTTAGACATTACCCTGACCAATTCCCCTAGCTGTTTTAGACATTACCCTGACCAATTCCCCTTGCTGTTTTAGACATAACCCTGACCAATTCCCCTAGCTGTTTTAGACATAACCCTGACCAATTCCCCTTGCTGTTTTAGACATTACCCTGACCAATTCCCCTTGCTGTTTTAGACATAAGCCTGACCAATTCCCCTTTCTGTTTTAGACATTACCCTGACCAATTCCCCTAGCTGTTTTAGACATTACCCTGACCAATTCCCCTAGCTGTTTTAGACATTACCCTGACCAATTCCCCTTGCTGTTTTAGACATAACCCTGACCAATTCCCCTAGCTGTTTTAGACATAACCCTGACCAATTCCCCTTGCTGTTTTAGACATTACCCTGACCAATTCCCCTTGCTGTTTTAGACATAAGCCTGACCAATTCCCCTTTCTGTTTTAGACATTACCCTGACCAATTCCCCTAGCTGTTTTAGACATTACCCTGACCAATTCCCCTAGCTGTTTTAGACATTACCCTGACCAATTCCCCTTGCTGTTTTAGACATTACCCTGACCAATTCCCCTTGCTGTTTTAGACATAAGCCTGACCAATTCCCCTTGCTGTTTTAGGCATTACCCTGACCAATTCCCCTAGCTGTTTTAGACATAACCCTGACCAATTCCCCTAGCTGTTTTAGACATAACCCTGACCAATTCCCCTTGCTGTTTTAGACATTACCCTGACCAATTCCCCTTGCTGTTTTAGACATAAGCCTGACCAATTCCCCTTGCTGTTTTAGACATTACCCTGACCAATTCCCCTTGCTGTTTTAGACATTACCCTGACCAATTCCCCTAGCTGTTTTAGACATTACCCTGACCAATTCCCCTAGCTGTGTTAGACATAACCCTGACCAATTCCCCTAGCTGTTTAAGACATAACCCTGACCAATTCCCCTTGCTGTTTTAGACATAACCCTGACCAATTCCCCTAGCTGTTTTAGACATTACCCTGACCAATTCCCTTTGCTGTTTTAGACATTACCCTGACCAATTCCCCTAGCTGTTTTAGACATTACCCTGACCAATTCCCCTAGCTGTGTTAGACATAACCCTGACCAATTCCCCTATCTGTTTAAGACATAACCCTGACCAATTCCCCTTGCTGTTTTAGACATAACCCTGACCAATTCCCCTAGCTGTTTTAGACATTACCCTGACCAATTCCCTTTGCTGTTTTAGACATTACCCTGACCAATTCCCCTAGCTGTTTTAGACATTACCCTGACCAATTCCCCTTGCTGTTTTAGACATAACCCTGACCAATTCCCCTAGCTGTTTTAGACATAACCCTGACCAATTCCCCTTGCTGTTTTAGACATTACCCTGACCAATTCCCCTTGCTGTTTTAGACATAAGCCTGACCAATTCCCCTTTCTGTTTTAGACATTACCCTGACCAATTCCCCTAGCTGTTTTAGACATTACCCTGACCAATTCCCCTAGCTGTTTTAGACATTACCCTGACCAATTCCCCTTGCTGTTTTAGACATAACCCTGACCAATTCCCCTAGCTGTTTTAGACATAACCCTGACCAATTCCCCTTGCTGTTTTAGACATTACCCTGACCAATTCCCCTTGCTGTTTTAGACATAAGCCTGACCAATTCCCCTTGCTGTTTTAGACATTACCCTGACCAATTCCCCTAGCTGTTTTAGACATTACCCTGACCAATTCCCCTAGCTGTAGACAGTCTTGTGATCAACTCAACAGTATGCTATGATCATAGTAGTTCCACGTTAAATGTAGCTACTGTCAGCCTGGCTTTCCTCTACCTTTCCATAACAGTGTTAGTGTCCTGTGTGTGTGTGTGTGTGTGTGTGTGTGTGTGTGTGTGTGTGTGTGTGTGTGTGTGTGTGTGTGTGTGTGTGTGTGTGTGTGTGTGTGTGTGTGTGTGTGTGTGTGCATGTGGCTTTGCGTCTCAAGTGTTGCCAGCTAACGGTGTTGAAACTGTGAATGTTGTTATTTTGGAGGAACATCTTTGTCCTGTACTGTAGCTTTGGCAGGCACCACTTGTTGTCAAAAGTCCTGCTGCACAAAAAAATAAGTCAATATGGGTACATTTGTGCCTAGCAAATAAATAAAACATTTTTATTGGATTTTGTGTTTAAATTCATAAATACGTGGTGAAAGCAATAATTGTTTTTATTTTCGTTACTTTATGTAATGTTCAAATTTAGTAACCATCTCACTACTTTTGCAGTAGTAGCTTACAAAAAACAAAAATTGTAGAAAAAATACATTGTTTTAGACTTTGATCCATGGACATGAAGAACCCACATCTGAAGGAATGCATTCTGAAGCTTGCATGTGTGCTCTGTGTGTGTGCTCTGTGTGTGTGCTCTGTGTGTGTTTGCGTGTATTGAACATTTATGTGCTGTTTTTTAATACTGTGGTCTGCTGTGTTTCATGTGTTTTGGAAATCTCTGTGACGTTTTTTTAATAGTATAGTCTGCTGTGTTTCGTGTATATTGGACATCTCTCTGTCATTTCTTTTATACTGTGGGCTGTTGTGTCAAAAAAAAGTAAATAATAAAAGCTTCTAAAGAAGAACATCCAGCATAAACTGACCATCTACACTGCTCCCTATTGGTCCTCTCCTGGCCATCTACACTGCTTCCTATTGGTCCTCTCCTGGCCATCTACACTGCTCCCTCCTGGTCCTCTCCTGGCCATCTACACTGCTCCCTATTGGTCCTCTCCTGACCATCTACACTGCTCCCTATTGGTCCTCTCCTGGCCATCTACACTGCTCCCTATTGGTCCTCTCCTGACCATCTACACTGCTCCCTATTGGTCCTCTCCTGGCCATCTACACTGCTCCCTATTGGTCCTCTCCTGGCCATCTACACTGCTCCCTCCTGGTCCTCTCCTGGACATCTACTCTGCTCCCTCCTAGTCCTCTCCTGGCCATCTACACTGGTCCCTATTGGTCCTCTCCTGACCATCTACACTGCTCCCTATTGGTCCTCTCCTGGCCATCTACACTGCTCCCTATTGGTCCTCTCCTGACCATCTACACTGCTCCCTATTGGTCCTCTCCTGGCCATCTACACTGCTCCCTATTGGTCCTCTCCTGACCATCTACACTGATCCCTATTGGTCCTCTCCTGGCCATCTACACTGCTCCCTATTGGTCCTCTCCTGGCCATCTACACTGCTCCCTATTGGTCCTCTCCTGGCCATCTACACTGCTCCCTATTGGTCCTCTCCTGGCCATCTACTCTGCTCCCTGCTGGTCCTCTCCTGGCCATCTACACTGCTCCCTATTGGACCTCTCCTGGCCATCTACACTGCTCCCTATTGGTCCTCTCCTGGCCATCTACACTGCTCCCTATTGGTCCTCTCCTGGCCATCTACACTGCTCCCTATTGGTCCTCTCCTGACCATCTACACTGCTCCCTATTGGTCCTCTCCTGACCATCTACACTGCTCCCTATTGGTCCTCTCCTGGCCATCTACACTGCTCCCTATTGGTCCTCTCCTGGCCATCTACTCTGCTCCCTATTGGTCCTCTCCTGGCCATCTACTCTGCTCCCTATTGGTCCTCTCCTGGCCATCTACTCTGCTCCCTGCTGGTCCTCTCCTGGCCATCTACACTGCTCCCTATTGGACCTCTCCTGGCCATCTACTCTGCTCCCTGCTGGTCCTCTCCTGGCCATCTACACTGCTCCCTATTGGTCCTCTCCTGGCCATCTACACTGCTCCCTCCTGGCCATCCCCTCTCCCTGCACCTTGGCTCTGTGTGTGTCAAAGTTCACTGTGGTGTGTGTGGGTGCAGGTCTTTACATGCTTGCAGGGCCCTAGCCTTTTGACCCCCCCCCACACACACACACACACACACACACACACACACACACACACACCTTGCAGGAAGAAAAAAGAAATGCCCCCCCCTCTTGACAGCGTAGAGAAAAAATATTTATTTTAGATTTAATAAAACATTTTATAGTTAGTAAAAACGTTTGAGTTAATCAAATGTTTTAGCGTTAATAGGACTGAGTAAGTTAACATTTTAGAGTAATCCTGCAATTCTACACATTTTGCCTTGACTTATTCCATGATCATTTGATATCTGAGTGATAATGACTAACAAAATCAATGGGGGCCCCCTGGAGGTCAGGATCCCTAGGCACATGCCCTGTGTGCCTGGTTGGTAATTTGACCAGGATTAGATAGCTGATAGCTGGCTAGACTAATTTACCAATTCAAAAATTGTTAGCTGACATGGTCTAACTGAGTGACTATCAGTGACTGACATAACAAGAGAAAAAGTGCTGATGCACAAACACATTGTGAAATTGTACCTGGTGTATTCTACTATTCTAACTGTCAGTAGTAAGCTGAAACCCCGACTGAGTTCCTAAAAAAGCAGTCGTCTTATGCTTAGGGCCGGCCCTGTGTGCTTTTCCTTAATACGGTGGTGTACTGTAGTGTACAATCTGTGTCTCTAGTCAGTCAAGCTTAGAGAGAGAGACGATGTCATTATGCGCAATGATTCTAGAACCAACTAGCTGACTGCCACATTCAGCCAAGCACCATGCAGAGGGGGGGGGGGCACACACAGGAGTATATATACTAACAATGATATGTACAGCAGTATATATACCAAGACTGATATGTACAGCAGTAGATATACCAAGAATGATATGTACAGCAGTAGATATACTAGGAATGATATGTACAGCAGTGGATATAATAGAAATGATATGTACAGCAGTAGATATAATAGGAATGATATGTACAGCAGTAGATATACCAAGAATGATATGTACAGCAGTATATATATACCAAGACTGATATGTACAGCAGTAGATATACCAAGAATGATATGTACAGCAGTAGATATAATAGGAATGATATGTACAGCAGTAGATATACTAAGAATGATATTTACAGCAGTATATATACAAGAATGATATGTACAGCAGTGGATATAATAGAAATGATATGTACAGCAGTAGATATAATAGGAATGATATGTACAGCAGTAGATATACCAAGAATGATATGTACAGCAGTAGATATAATAGGAATGATATGTACAGCAGTATATATACTAAGAATGATATTTACAGCAGTAGATATAATAAGAATGATATGTACAGCAGTGGATATAATAGAAATGATATGTACAGCAGTAGATATAATAGGAATGATATGTACAGCAGTAGATATAATAGGAATGATATGTACAGCAGTAGATATAATAGGAATGATATGTACAGCAGTAGATATAATAGGAATGATATGTACAGCAGTAGATATATTAGAGTGAGCTATGTAAAGAATCCAGTATATACATAAATATGTGGTGTGTATAAACAGTGTAACTAAATACAATGTACAGTAGTAGAAATATCCAAATGAGCTATGTGGGCAAAACAGTATTTAAATACTCAGTGTGAAATGGGAAGCATCCAGTGGCTCAATGCCTTTATGACATGGGACAGTTCATGTATTATTTTTACTGTACCTAACTATGAGTCATGTGTCCTACAGAAGAACAAGCAGTCTATGCTAGTGGCCTGTCAATGGACATGTTACCACAGACGAAATACACTTAAGATACATCCCAAATAACACCCTATTCCCTACAGGGCCCATAGGGTTCTCATCAAAAGTAGTGCACTACATAGGCAATAGGGTGCCATTTAGATTTCACAATCACACTTAAGAAATAAAACAGGCCTAGACCTGTATCTGTAAATGAACGTGTTGTGTGGTCTGAGTGGAAGTGTTGTATTAGCTCAATGTTTACTAGACCTGTATCTGTAAATTAACTTGTGTGGTCTGAGTGGAAGTGTTGTATTAGCTCAATGTTTACTAGACCTGTATCTGTAAATTAACGTGTTGTGTGGTCTGAGTGGAAGTGTTGTATTAGCTCAATGTTTACTAGACCTGTATCTGTAAATTAACTTGTGTGGTCTGAGTGGAAGTGTTGTATTAGCTCAATGTTTACTAGACCTGTATCTGTAAATGAACGTGTTGTGTGGTCTGAGTGGAAGTGTTGTATTAGCTCAATGTTTACTAGACCTGTATCTGTAAATTAACTTGTGTGGTCTGAGTGGAAGTGTTGTATTAGCTCAATGTTTACTAGACCTGTATCTGTAAATTAACTTGTTGTGTGGTCTGAGTGGAGGTGTTGTATTGGCTCAATGTTTACTATACCTTTCTTTTTCAAGATATTTTTGAACAAGAATATGTCACTTTTTTGGTTGGGCTTACGATCCATGTGCTAATGTTCTTTGGTATTTACAAAATGCAAGTGTGATCTGATGAAGTAATATTGAAGTAATAAATGATGTATTTGTTGGTTGTTATGTATCTACTAGTGTTTTTGTTTATTCATCCACTGGTTCAATAACTGAAACACATATTTTATAAAAATACTTTATCATCATCTTAAATAATAATAATAGTATCATCATCTTAGTAGTAAGTAGCCCTGACTCATAGTAATCATCGATAACAATCTGTTGTATCAGGCTATATTTGACACAAATACTAAAACAGATCGCTAACATTCTAAATCAGGGATCTGCAAAAGGCAACCTGCAGGTCAAAACTGACCCGCAAAACCTACCAGCAAAACCTACCCGCAAAACCTACCCGCAAAAATCCACAGGAATTCAGCTAAAAATGTGTTTAATTTTGGAAATCTGTTCCCAATTATTTCCACCCTGTCTTAATGTAATCAAGGTATTAAATTACAGCTGTTTTCAAATCCAATCTTATTTTGGGCTTAATTGTGTTCAATTCGGTGTACAAATTATAATTCGGTTCTTGCCACCTGACTCTCCGCTTCGACACAAATCTGAATCTATTTGCCTACCCCATTCTAAATCAACAATGGGATTTCTATATGATAAACTATTCAGGGACCGTGAGTACCTGTGCAGTCTGTTACATGATCCTACTGTGCTTTAACATAGTGTTGTTTGTACAGAGAGTTCCGAAAAGTGTCATTCCAGGTTCTGGGCCTCCGTTTCGCTCCACCAACCGTTTCTCTCTATGGGAAGGCATGCTGAAGCTTTATTAACCACAGGGCATGGTAAATGCACACATTAACATAAAGGGTGTAGAGTCCAACACCGAAGCAAAACAAACAGAGAAAGGCCCACTCTCTGTAGCATGAGAAATTACCCCCTGAAGAAAAGGGAAATCACCGCTTGTACTGTATGTATGTAGCGGTCTGACGGAACTGGGGCAACCAGCTATTTCAGTATGGGAAAATGGGCCAAGAGCGTGTGACTAGGGTGAAGGGATGAAGTGAATGGAGAGATGGAGGAATGGACGGAAGGGATGGACGGATATTGTAAAAAAATAAATTTGTTCATATCAAGGCCGTGCCTCAGTCGAAGGTTCCGAATGATCACATGTTCATGATCATCTAAATTCTGTCAATCCAGAAGACCTAGATATACTGACCCATAAAACGGACATACTTGGCATCTGACCAGAGAGAGAGAGGGGAGAGAGAGGAGAGAAAGAGAGGGGAGAGCGAGAGGGGGGTGAGAGAGAGGAGAGAAAGAGAGGGGAGAGCAAGAGGGGGGTGAGAGAGAGGAGAGAAAGAGAGGGGAGAGCGAGAGAGGGGTGAGAGAGAGGGGAGAGAGAGAGGGGGTGAGAGAGAGAGGGGAGAGCGAGAGGGGGGTGAGAGAGAGGAGAGAAAGAGAGAGGGGAGAGCGAGAGGGGAGAGAGAGAGAGAGGGGAGAGCGAGAGGGGGGTGAGAGAGAGGAGAGAAAGAGAGAGGGGAGAGCGAGAGGGGGGTGAGAGAGAGGGGAGAGAGAGGGGAGAGCGAGAGGGGGTGAGAGAGGGGAGAGCGAGAGGAGAGAAAGAGAGAGGGGAGAGCGAGAGGGGAGAGAGAGAGAGAGGGGAGAGCGAGAGCGAGAGGGGGGTGAGCGAGAGGAGAGAAAGAGAGAGGAGAGAGAGAGAGAGAGAGGGGGGGTGAGAGAGAGGAGAGAAAGAGAGAGGGGGGTGAGAGAGAGGAGAGAAAGAGAGAGGGGAGAGAGAGAGGGGGTGAGAGAGAGGAGAGAAAGAGAGAGGGGGTGAGAGAGAGGAGAGAAAGAGAGAGGGGGGAGAGAGAGAAAGCAAAAGGATAAATATAGGCGAGAGAGAGAAAGAGAGAAGGTGAAGAGGAGAGAGAAACTGAGCGCTGCTTCATTCAAACAGAAAATGTCCATCTGTTGAATTGAGATGAAAATAGCTTCACATTACACCAGCAGATAGGAGGTCATGGGTCGAATACTGATTTAAAGGGTTCTATGGACAATGCACTACCTACCTGTGGGTATGATGGATTAATAGACCTTGGGTGGACAGGACTAAAAGTGGAATCAACACATTTCCAGATACAAGCATCTTGCTAAACCTGCAATAACATCGGCTAAATATGTGAATGTGACTAATAACATTTGATTTGATAATGAGTTCCGATAGGAAAAAGTTTAATCTTCTAAATCTAAAACATACATCATACATTTTTCAAATTAAATTATATTACTTTTATGAAACACAGTGTTGAATGTTCAGTTTAGAATAGATACTGTGCATTACTGTAAGTCTCTCCTTCTTAATTAATCTCTCTGGTTTCTATCAACAAGGGATAGATAGCTGTGAGATGGAGTCATTAGCCTTCACCTTGTCTCAGTCTGAGTCCCAAATGGCAGCCTAATCCCTATTTAGTGCACTACTTTTGACCAGAACCCTATGGGTCAGAGCCTTATGGGTGGGAGCCTTATGGGTCAAAGCCTTATGGGTCAAAGCCTTAAGGGTGAGAGCCTTATGGGTCCTGGTCAAAAGTAGTAGGAGCCCCATGGGCTCTGGTAAAAAGTACTGCATTATACAGTGTGTGTGTGTGTGTGTGTGTGTGTGTGTGTGTGTGTGTGTGTGTGTGAACCAATATGAACCTGTGCCAGGTGAGACATTAAACAAGGGGCATCAAGGAAATATGCGCATGACAGAGAGGTTGAAACTAGCACTAACTAACTATAAGCCTAATGATAACCCCCGTGCCATACTACCACTATACTACTACTATACTACTACCATACTACTACCACCCCACACGGACAACATCTATGCGCACCGAGCAAGTGACTGTTATGCGTTTGGCAGAACACAATATTTGTGTGCAAATCTCAAATTACACTCAATGTAACAGGTAGGCATAATGTTCCTGGGGCTCTTACTGTCTTCTGATCTGCAGAACAAAAAACACAGCGGAACTAATTCACAACACTAGGGGTGCATCCCAGATGACTCCCTGCTGACTAAATAGTGCACTACTTTAGACTAGTCCTATGGGTCCTGGTTAAAGAATTGTACAATGAAGAGGTAGCGTCATTTGGGACACGGAACAAAATAAACAGATGACAGAGATGTTTATTTCCTTAGTTAACAGATGCTTTCATACACTTCAGACACAAATTACAGCTAATGACAGAATGCAGGCGCACACACGTCACACACACACACACACACACAGTTTAATGTCTCACCTGGCACAGGTTCATATTGGTTCACACCCACGCACACACCCACACACAGTTACAAACACACACACACACAATAGAGTGTGTAATTAACAGTAAATGGTGTTAATAGTTAACAGCGTGTAGCAGACATGTCCAGATAACACATTGTCCTCAAGTGAACATTAGTCCTGTTAGTCTGAGGACCCCCACACATACACATCCACACACACACAACCACTAATGCCACTAATAGAGGGCAGGTGTGTGACGAGGCGTGGCTAGAAAACCTCAGACGCTTTCAGAGTTTTTTCTTAAATCCAACCAAATAAATATTTTTACCTCTATGGGATGGGTCTCTATAAACCGGGACGGTTGTTGCTAACGTGCGCTAGTGATAATGGACTACAACTTTCTGGGAAATAGACATGTAGTATATAGGCAGAACGCTTACGTGCTGCTAATCTAACTGCAGTGTCCAGTTTACAGTGAAAAAGACCATGCTATTGTTTGAGGAGAGTGCACAACAACAAAACACTTTTATCACGGCAACTGGTTTGATACCTTCACCTCTGAAGGTAAATAATGTACTTACATTCAGTAATCTTGCTCTAATTTGTCATCCTGAGGGTCCCAGAGACAAAATGTTGCATAGTTTTGTTTGATAAAATACATTTTTATATTCAAATGTGGAAACTGGGTTCTACAGTTTGAACCCCTGCTGTCTCTGGCCCCACATCCATGCCGGCCATCTAGAAGGTTAGTGTATTTTCTGTGGGGAAGCTAATTATCCATCATGTAAGACTTTCCAGGGAGTGTGTAAACTTAAATGTCTCATTACCATAGCATTTTTGTATGTTCTGTATAGGTATGTACTTGAAAATGTATCAGTTGACCGATTCGGCACATTTGGGCAAACTCCTGGCAGACTTGATACAAAATATTGTGTGGTGATGTTATTATTAACTGGATCATTCTGAAACTTTGCACACACACCGCTGCCATCTGGTGGCCAAAATTTACATTACACCTATAGTCCTATCTGACTGTATGGCCTTCCTCTAGCATTTCAAAGATGATGGAACCCCCCCACCACATTGTTTTTAAATGATCTTTTACCAGATCTAATGTGTTATATTCTCCTAGATTAATTTAGCATTTCCACAAACTTCAAAGTGTTTCCTTTCAAATGGTAACAAGAATATGCATATCCATGCTTCAGGTCCTGAGCTACAGGCAGTTAGATGTGGGTGTGCATTTAAGGCAGAAATTGAAAAAAAAGGGTACGATCCTTAAGAGGTTTAAAGAGGTTCAGTATAAATACTATGTGCACCTTATATGCATCTTCAACTTTGTCGTGAGGGCCTTGGATATTTGTTAAAGAATGAGTTCTGTGTGTGCGTCAGTGGAAGAGTCCGTGGGAATGGAAATTTCTTCTACGCTTTTAAATTGGATTTGAGCGTTCACTATGCCAATTGGTTTCTGTTGGATGTTACTCACCTTGACCATTACTCCACCTGGTAGCCGGGGGGAGAGCAGATATCTGACACACACACATAAACAAACCCCCCCCCCCCCCCCCCCCCCCCCCCCCCCCTCACACACACACAGAGAAGGCCAGAGCGAGGAGAAGCTGTACCCTTGCATCAGACAACTTCCACCCACAGATACAACAACAGTCTTTGGAATCCTCGTCTCAATAGAACGGCTTCAACAGGTTTAAACAACCTCCACTTCTCCACTTGGTCTTATAGAGAAGAGAGTCCTGAGGGGTGTTTAACCACCTCTACACTTGGTCCTATAGAGAAGAGAGTCCTGAGGGGTGTTTAACCACCTCTACACTTGGTCCTATAGAGAAGAGAGTCCTGAGGGGTGTTAAACCACCTCTACACTTGGTCCTATAGTGAAGAGAGTACTGGGGGGGGGGGGGGTGTTTAACCACCTCTACACTTGGTCCTATAGAGAAGAGAGTACTGGGGGGTGTTTAACCACCTCTACACTTGGTCCTATAGAGAAGAGAGTACTGAGGGGTGTTTAACCACCTCTACACTTGGTCCTATAGAGAAGAGAGTACTGGGGGGTGTTTAACCACCTCTCCACTTGGTCCTATAGAGAAGAGAGTACTGGGGGGTGTTTAACCACCTCTACACTTGGTCCTATAGAGAAGAGAGTACTGGGGGGTGTTTAACCACCTCTCCACTTGGTCCTATAGAGAAGAGAGTACTGGGGGGTGTTTAACCACCTCTCCACTTGGTCCTATAGAGAAGAGAGTACTGGGGGGGGGGTGTTTAACCACCTCTCCACTTGGTCCTATAGAGAAGAGTACTGAGGGGTGTTTAACCACCTCTACACTTGGTCCTATAGAGAAGAGAGTCCTGAGGGGTGTATAACCACCTCTACACTTGGTCCTATAGAGAAGAGAGTCCCGAGGGGTGTATTCTGGTATTGAGAAGTGGAGGGGTTAGTGGATGGATTACCTTGTAGAAGAAGTTAAACATCCTGTTTTTCATTTGCTCCCATCTGTATGAGGGAGAATAGAGGGAGATGGAGGAGAAAAGGAAAGAGGTTGTTATCTCTCTCTTTCTGTCCATAAGGCTTTTATTCACCATCTCTGTCATTTTGGAAACATATTAGGTGTACTGCGTGTCAGTATAACTTCTATCAGATGGTTTTAAATGAAAACCTTCCATTTTGACTCTCAAATGACTCTCAATGCTTGGCTTTTTACATGGCATATTTTATTTCTGGAACCTGCGTATGACTGTATGAGGGAAGATGAGGTCTTCATTCGCACGACAATATCTTCATGTCTTCTGTTTCCGCACAATATCTTCATGTCTTCTGTTTCCCCACAATATCTTAATGTCTTCTGTTTCCCCACAATAAATTAATGTCTTCTGTTTCACCACAATATCTTCATGTCTTCTGTTTCCCCACAATATCCAGTGGGAAGGGTCCATTAGGCCTGACTTTTGACCTTTTGTGCTTCTCCCTTCCACTTCCGAACTCTCACTGCCCTGAGAGAAACAAAACACACACACACACACACACACACAGGCCCTCCCTTACCCCTCTATGCCCTGTTAACAGTGTGTCCCATAAAATAGGGCCCCATAAAACTCTTGTCAAAAGTATTGCCATTACGGAAGCACCCGACCCTAATTAATCCTTCCATTTCTATCGCATGTCCAGAATGGCTGATCAAAGGAGAATAATTATTTGTTGGTGGTCACAATCCAGGATGGTTTGCGAACAAGTATTGCAGGCAGGCCACCCGTGATACAAGTCAGTATTCAACAGACATCCATGTCTGTGGATGTCGGAAGATGAAGTGGAAACTGGCCACTAGGAGCAACAGTGAGCACTGTTACCTTCAAGTAGGTTTTGCTATGGCGTTGTGGACAGGGATGGTGAATGGGCGTAAGTATCTGCCTCTGATTTCCAGTGATAAAAAGTTGTTTTTGAGATTTTTGCTTAAAACTTCTTGACGCTAGGAGGCAGAATTTTTATGTTTGGAAAAATAACGTTCCCAATCTAAACGGCCTATTTCTCAGGCCCAGATGCTAGAATATGCATATAATTGACAGATTAGGATAGAAAACACTCTAACGTTTCCAAAACGGTCAAAATATTGTCTGTGAGTATAACAGAACTGATTTTGCAGGCGAAAACCTGAGGAAATGGAGGAGGTGCCTCTTATTCTGAAAAATCCCTGTTCCATTGCCTGCCTATCCTCCATTTAAAGGGATATCAACCAGATTCCTTTTCCAATGTCTTCCACAGGTTGTGAACAGGCTTTAGACATAGTTTCAAGCTTTTAATCTGAAAAATGAGCGAGATTTATCAAAACGCGTCAGTGGATGGCCAGGTGTCCTTTGATTAGTTCAAGCGCGCGAAAGTTGTACCTCAACATTTTCTTTCTCTCTAGTATTGAATAGTTTACCGTCCGGTTGAAATATTATCGATTATTTATGTTAAAAACAACCTGAGGATTGATTATAAAAAAACGTTTGACATGTTTCTACGAACTTTACGGATACTATTTGGAATTTTCGTCTTCCCTTCATGACTGCTGGAGCCTGTTGATTTCTGAACATAACGCACCAACCAAATGGAGGTTTTTGGATATAAAAATAATATTTATCTAACAAAAGGAACATTTATTGTGTAACTGGGAGTCTCGTGAGTGCAAACATCTGAAGATCATCAAAGGTAAGCGATTCATTTTATTGCTTTTCTGACTTTCGTGACCAATCTACATTGCTGCTAGCTGTTCATAATGTTTTGTCTAGTGATCGATAAACTCACAAACGCTTGGATTGCTTTTGCTGTAAAGCATATTTTCAAAAGCATCTGATACGATAGGTGGATTAACAACAAGCTAAGCTGTGTTTTGGTATATTTCACTTGTGATTTCATGAAAATATATATATTTTTATTTTATTTTTTTATTTGGCGCTCTGCAATTCAGCGGTTGTTTACGAAAATGATCCCGTTAAAGGGATCCGCGCGCCAAGAGGTTTTAAGGCTATCCCAAACCTTAATCCTTACCTTAACCATTCAGAGTTAATGCCTAGCCTTAACCTTGAACACTTAGAAATCTGACATTTGCAACAACTTTTACATTTCCCTCTGATTTCAAAGGTTGTGAACATAACCGTAAACACTTCAAAATATGACTTCTGCAACAATTTCGAAATTTGACGTTTGAAAAACATGGATGAATGTTTAATTCTGATGTGAGACTGAGAGAGAGGAAACAGACTGAAACAGAGAGAAAACAGAGGGGAAACAGAGGGAGGAAACAGAGAGGAACCAGAGGGGAAACAGAGAGGAACCAGAGGGGAACCAGAGGGGAAACAGAGAGGAAATAGAGTGAGGGAAACAGAGAGGAACCAGAGGGGAAACAGAGAGGAAATAGAGTGAGGGAAACAGAGAGGAACCAGAGGGGAAACAGAGAGGAAATAGAGTGAGGGAAACAGAGAGGAACCAGAGGGGAAACAGAGAGGAAATAGAGTGAGGGAAACAGAGAGGAACCAGAGGGGAAACAGAGAGGAAATAGAGTGAGGGAAACAGAGAGGAACCAGAGGGGAAACAGAGAGGAAATAGAGTGAGGGAAACAGAGAGGAACCAGAGGGGAAACAGAGAGGAAATAGAGGGAAGAAACAGATAGAGGAAAAAGAGACAAGAAACACAGGGATGAAACAGAGAGAGGAAACAGAGAGCTGAAACAGAATAAGGATACAGATGGGGAAAACAGGGGGGGAAACAGAGTAGAAACAGATTAGAAACAGAGAGGGGAAACAAAGAGGGGAAACAGAGTAGTTGGTTTTTAATGTCATTCTAACTCACACATGACAGAATAGGACAAGCCGTACAAGACAACTCACAAAGCAGAGTTGAGTACAACCAACATCCACCAGTCACTGGATTCTAGGAGTTAAAGTAGGAGTTATGGGAGGCAGGGCTCTGGCAGTGCACCTCCTTGCACAAAGGCGGAGGTAGCGGTCCTGCTGCTGGGTTGTTGCCCTCCTACGGCCTCCTCCACGTCTCCTTATGTACTGGCCTGTCTCCTGGTAGCGCCTGCATGCTCTGGACACTACGCTGACAGACACAGCAAACCTTTTTGCCACAGTTCGCATTGATGTGCCATCCTGGATGAACTGCACTACCTGAGCCACTTGTGTGGGTTGTAGACTCCGTCTCATGCTACCACTAGAGTGAGAGCACCGCCAGCATTCAAAAGTGACCAAAACATCAGCCAGGAAGCATAGGAACTGAGAAGTGGTCTGTGGTCACCACCTGCAGAATCACTCCTGTTTTGGGGGGTGTCTTGCAAATTGCTTATAATTTCCACCTTTTGTCTATTCCATTTGCACAACAGCATGTGAAATTTATTGTCAATCAGTGTTGCTTCCTAATTGGACAGTTTGATTTCACAGAAGTGTGATTGACTTGGAGTTACATTGTGTTGTTTAAGTGTTCCCTTTATTTTTTTGAGCAGTGTATATTATAACCTAAGTTATGTATTATATCTATTGATGTGAACTGTTCAGACTGGACTACACTAGATGATAGCACCTCAGCGTGATTGGCTGTCATCTACAGCTGGAACAAATGGTTTTCTCAGAGCCTTTGGCCAAACACTAATAATAAGAGAAGTGTGAATTGGGAGATTGAGTTTGTTTCAAAGAGGAAGGTTTCAAACATGTTCCACATGCATCAGAATGACGGATGTTGAATTAGCTCCATCTCAGAGGTCAGTGATTGATCAGAATGACTGATCTCAGAGGTCAGTGATTGATCAGAATGACTGATCTCAGAGGTCAGTGATTGATCAGAATGACTGATCTCAGAGGTCAGTGATTGATCAGAATGACTGATCTCAGAGGTCAGTGATTGATCAGAATGACTGATCTCAGAGGTCAGTGATTGATCAGAATGACTGATCTCAGAGGTCAGTGATTGATCAGAATGACTGATCTCAGAGATCAGTGATTGATCAGAATGACTGATCTCAGAGGTCAGTGATTAAGAGCAGAAGGTTGGTGATAATACAAACTGGTCAGCCATACATCCTCCATTAAAGCTAAACATCACTGTTTGGGAAATATGGAAGGAGAAGATAATGGACTGTCATCTACCTGTCCTCCTGGAGGTGTTAAGTATAAGTAGATGTGTGTTTGTGTGTGCATGCGTGTGTCCATGTCCATGCACGTGTTCCTTGTGTGTGTGTGAGAGAGAATATGAATAACATGTGGAACGTTCCATCTATCCAGGGGTTATAGGATTGATAAAGGGAAAGGGGATACCTAGTCAGTTGTACAACTGAATACATTCAACTGAAATGTGTCTTCCGCATATAACCCAACCCCTCTGAATCAGAGAGATGTGGGGGGCTGCCTTAAATCGACATCCACGGCTCCCAGGGAACAGATGTTGTGGGGGTTAACTGACTTGCTCAAGCAAAGAATGGCAGATTTTGGAATGGTCCATCTCTCATAGGGTTATAGGGGTGTTATTGGTCATATCAATCAGTAGTCCACAGACAGTTGCCATTTAAAATGGAGACAGACAGATTATCTTCGATGAAGACTACAGATCAAATCTTGACTTGAAGGAACCTTTACACTTCAGTCGACATTAATGCTTGATTTACACAAAAGTTTTACAAGTATAAAACAATTGAAGAGGCAGGTTTCTCAAGCCTCTGGGGATTTGCCTGATGTTTCGTCAGACAGATTATATGAAAGTAGAGACAGTGTTCCTTAGCCCTTTTCCTCAGTTCACATTGACCTCACAGTATGTTGAGTCAACCAATCAAAAAAATCTAGCAATCAACCTACCAACCAACCAAACTTTATCATGATCCTATCTCAAAACCATCTCATCCAAAGCATCACAAAATCTGAGCACCTGTTTTTGCTCAGGTAACCACACACACACACACACACAGTAGTATATCCGCCTTCTTCCATCTGTGTTTACTATTACAACCAATTACATGAGAGAAGAGACTCATGAGATTTCCAGGTGTCGTTCATTGAGTTTGACCCCAACGTGCCTGTGGTAATATACCATCTGATCTATCTTGTACCTACCTCAGATCCATTCATTACAGTCAGGGGGCCTGTTGGTGTAGACTTACACTGTAAAGTATTAGCGTCACAGAATAGACTGGCATATCAGAGTCTTTCTATAAACTAGGGGTACCAGTGAGGATTTTCTACACTGGACAATTTGCTACAGCTGTTGATAAGTCATTGATAATAATCTGCCAATTGTTTTCAGGTCATTACATTAAGATATAAAGGGGATCATAGCGATATTGTCACGATCGTTATATGGTGGAAGAGAGGACCAAGGCGCAGCGTGATAACAATACATCTTCTATTTATTATAACGAAGAACACTTAAACTATACAAAAACAACAAACGAACGGGAAGCTATAATTACAATAAGTGCAGACACAGGCAACTTACACATAGACAATCACCCACCAACTACCTAATGAATATGGCTGCCTAAATATGGCTCCCAATCAGAGACAATGATAGACAGCTGTCTCTAATTGAGAACCAATCTAGGCAACCATAGACATACATACACCTAGACTAGACACTGCCCCATAAACATAAAAAAAAAACTAGACAATACAAAACACATACATCCCCCATGTCACACCCTGACCTAACTAAAATAATAAAGAAAACAAAGATAACTAAGGCCAGGGCACAGTGTGCCCCCCCCCCCCCCCCCTGACACAGAAGGGGAGGGTCCGGGTGGGCCTTCTCACAGCGGCAGCTCGGACCCCACTCCACCATAGTCAATACCCGCTTTGGTGGTGCCTCTGGAGCGGGGACCCGTACAGCGAGTCCCGGACTGATGACCATCCTAGAGGGCGCCACTGGACGGAGGGGCAACTCAGGACTAAGGGGCAGCGCCGGACTGAGGGGCGGCGCCGGACTGAGGGGCGGCTCCGGACGCTCCGGACTGAGGGGCGGCGCCGGACTGAGGGGCGGCTCCGGACGCTCCGGACTGAGGGGCGGCTCCGGACGCTCAAGACTGAGGGGCGGCTCCGGACGCTCAAGACTGAGGGGCGGCTCCGGACGCTCAAGACTGAGGGGCTGCTCCGGACGCTCAAGACTGGCGGGCGGCTCGGGCGGCTCCTGACTGGCGGGCGGCTCGGGCAGCTCCTGACTGGCGGGCGGCTCGGGCAGCTCCTGACTGGCGGGCGGCTCGGGCAGCTCCTGACTGGCGGGCGGCTCGGGCAGCTCCTGACTGGCGGGCGGCTCGGGCAGCTCCTGACTGGCGGGCGGCTCGGGCAGCTCCTGACTGGCGGGCGGCTCGGGCAGCTCCTGACTGGCGGGCGGCTCGGGCAGCTCCTGACTGGCGGGCGGCTCGGGCAGCTCCTGACTGGCGGGCGGCTCGGGCAGCTCCTGACTGGCGGGCGGCTCGGGCAGCTCCTGACTGGCGGGCGGCTCGGGCAGCTCCTGACTGGCGGGCGGCTCGGGCAGCTCCTGACTGGCGGGCGGCTCGGGCAGCTCCTGACTGGCGGGCGGCTCGGGCAGCTCCTGACTGGCGGGCGGCTCGGGCAGCTCCTGACTGGCGGGCGGCTCGGGCAGCTCCTGACTGGCGGGCGGCTCGGGCAGCTCCTGACTGGCGGGCGGCTCGGGCAGCTCCTGACTGGCGGGCGGCTCGGGCAGCTCCTGACTGGCGGGCGGCTCGGGCAGCTCCTGACTGGCGGGCGGCTCGGGCAGCTCCTGACTGGCGGGCGGCTCGGGCAGCTCCTGACTGGCGGGCGGCTCGGGCAGCTCCTGACTGGCGGGCGGCTCGGGCAGCTCCTGACTGGCGGGCGGCTCGGGCAGCTCCTGACTGGCGGGCGGCTCGGGCAGCTCCTGACTGGCGGGCGGCTCGGGCAGCTCCTGACTGGCGGGCGGCTCTTCTTAAAGAAGAAGTTACAGGTCTGTGAGAGCCAGAAATCTTGCTTGTTTTTAGGTGACCAAATACTTTTTTTCCACCATCATTTGCAAATAAATTCATAAAAAATCCTACAATGTGATTTTCTGGATTTTTTTTCTCATTTTGTCTGTCATAGTTGAAGTGTACCTATGATAAAAATTACAGGCATCTCTCATCTTTAAGTGGGAGAACTTGCACAATTGGAAGCTGACTAAGTACTTTTTTGCCCCACTGTAAGTCTCCCACTTCAGTGATTTTTGCAATTCGTTCCAGCCATTGGCAGCAGAGAACTGGAAGAAAAGGCGTCCAAAGGGGGTGTTGGCTTTGGGGATGACCAGTGAAATATACCTGCGGGAGTGTGTGCTACAGGTGGGTGTTGCTATAGTGACCAGTGAACTGAGATAAGGCAGGGATTTACCTAGATAAGAGTAATAGATTACCTGGAGCCAGTGGGTTTGGCGACGAATATGTAGCGAGGACCAGCCAACGAGAGCATACAGGTCGTAGTGGTGGGTAGTATATGGGGCTTTGGTGACAAAACGGACTGCACTGTGATAGACTGCATCCAATTTGCTGAGTAGAGTGTTGGAGGCTATTTTGTAAATGACATTGCCGAAGTCAAGGACCCGTAGGATAGTCAGTTTTACCAGGGTATGTTTGGCAGCATGAGTGAAGGAGGCTTTGTTGCGAAATAGGAAGCCGATTCTAGATTTAACTTTGGATTGGAGATGCTTAATGTGAGTCTGGAAGGAGAGTTTTGGTATTTATAGTTGTCCACATATTCTAAGTCAGCACCATGCAGAGTAGTGATGCTAGTCGGGCGGGCGGGTGCGGGCAGCGATCGGTTGAAGAGCATGCATTTCATTTTACTAGCATTTAGGAGCAGTTGGAGGCCACGGAAGGAGTGTTGTATGGCGTTGAAGCTCGTCTGGAGGGTTGTTAAAACACAGTGTCCAAAGAAGGGCCAGAAGTATACAGAATGGTGTCATCTGCGTAGAGTTGGATCAAAGAATCACCCGCACCAAGAGCAACATCAGTGATGTATACAGAGAAAAGAGTCGGCCAGAGAATTGAAACCTGTGGTACCCCCATAAAGACTGCCAGAGGTCAGGACAACAGGCCCTCTGATTTGACACACTGAACTCTATCTGAGAAGTAGTTAGTGAACCAGGCGAGGCAGTCATTTGAGAAACCAAGGCTGTTGAGTCTGCCGAAAAGAATATGGTGATTGACAGAGTCGAAAGCCTTGGACAGGTCGATGAAGACGGCTGCACAGTATTGTCTTTTATTGATGGCGGTTATGATATCGTTTAGGACCTTGAGCGTGGCTGAGGTGCACCCATGACCAGCTCGGAAACCAGATTGCATAGCGGAGAAGGTAACGTGGTTCTTTAATACTTATGCGTAACACTTGGTGTCCAGCTAATAAGTTACACAGTAATATTTTCACACATCATCATCTGATACAGGTGTTCATGAGGAATGTCCAGAATATTTTGGTGTCTCATTCGTTACGCTGGTGAAGACAGCTGTGCCTGGATATCCCCAGCGGCCATTTTTCGTTTGTTTCCCGCCGCTTCAAATGAAAGATGTTGCGCTACTCTGTTGTGGTAAAACCACGTGCTGTTATTATGGAAAGTCAACATCTAATGTTGGCTTCAACTTGGCTTTCCATTAAAAAAGGAAACTGCTTCGGCCACATAGGTTAGAGAAGAATCGTCATGCGTGCATCTATTTAGTCAGGCAAGTCCACATTATTCTCTCACATTGTAGAATGTAATAATAGTTTGAATATCAATGCATTGGCAAGGCCTAAAGCATGCATTATTCTTAAAGTGGTAACGGCCTACTTTGTTGACAATTTTTGCATGCTTTTGGGGGGGGGGGGGGGTTCTATATTAGGCCCTTTTTCTACAATTATACACAATATACTATTGTATAAAGATGAGGTCCTTGAAAATTACAATGAAGTACTTCAAAAAATCCCTGAAAATCCTTGGATTTGACTTGCAAATGTCTGTCTGAACCGTGACTAAATTATGTAAAGTCTTAGGCCTGTATGCTCTTTCTAACTCTCTCTTTCTCTCTCTGAGGACCTGAGCCCTAGGACCATGCCTCAGGACTACCTGACATGATGACTCCTTGCTGTCCCCAGTCCACCTGGCCGTGCTGCTGCTCCAGTTTCAACTGTTCTGCCTGCGGCTATGGAACCCTGACCTGTTCACCGGACGTGCTACCTGTCCCAGACCTGCTGTTTTCAACTCTCTAGAGACAGGAGGAGCTGTAGAGATACTCTTAATGATCGGCTATGAAAAGCCAACTGACATTTTTTCCTGAGGTGCTGACTTTTTGCACCCTCGACAACTACTGTGATTATTATTATTTGACCATGCTGGTCATTTATGAACATTTGAACATCTTGGCCATGTTCTGTTCTAATCTCCACCCGGCACAGCCAGAAGAGGACTGGCCACCCCTCATAGCCTGGTTCCTCTCTAGGTTTCATCCTAGGTTTTGGCCTTTTTAGGGAGTTTTTCCTAGCCACCGTGCTTCTACACCTGCATTGCTTGCTGTTTGTGTTTTTAGGCTGCGTTTCTGTACAGCACTTTGAGATATCAGCTGATGTAAGAGGGCTATATTTGATATAGATTTTTTTAAAAGGAGTTGTCTTTTCTCTGCTATATTTTCTGGCACCGTTCCACACACATCATGTGGGCTGAGAGACGGTTTCTCTGCATATGGACGCATTGTACTATACATACAGACACAGACAGGGAATGACATACCAGTGGTTTTCAGTAACACCCAGGGAGGTGGAAAATTGTGTCATAGCCAGAGGATTTATGACGCTGCAGGTCAGGAGAGAAGATGTCCAGAAGGTGTCTGTTCTGAAAACAGAGAAGCAGGGAGGGGTGACATACATGCAGCCACACACACAGTGCATTTGGAAGGTATTCAAACCCTTTTAATTTTTCCACATTTTGTTACGTTACAGCCTTATTCTAAAATGGATTGAATTGTTTTTTTTTCCTTCATCAATCTACACAATACATTTTTAGCAAATATATTAAAAATGTTAAACTGAAATATCAAGTATTCAGACCATTTAATCAAATCAAACTTTAATTGTCACATGCGCTGAATACAACAAGTGTATTCCTTACCATGAAATGCTTACATACAAGCCCTTAACCAGCAGTGTAGTTCAAGAAATAGAGTTAAGAAATGATTTACCAGATAAATTAAAGTAAAAAATAAAATAATTCTAAAAAGTAACACAATAACATAACAATAACAAGGCTATATACAGGGGGTACCAGTACCGGGTCAGTGTGCGGGGGGGTACAGGTTAGAGGTATTTGTACATGTAAGTAGGGGTGAAGTGACTATGCATAGATGTTACGGATACAGGTATCCTGTGTGTGTATTTATTTTCTCTCCTTCTCCTCTCACAGGTGACAATCATCATTCCCCAATCAGTCACCAATCAGTCGCTAATCAGAAGACACCTGCTCCTTTTCCCTTACCCAATCACATTCCCTTGGTTTAAAAACCCTGTCAGTTGTTTTCTCTGGAGCTCAATCTCTCTGTCATGCAATCTCTCAATTGATCTCTTGTGGTTTGCAACTACATGTCACTTTGTCCGTTTTTGTTATGGTGTTTGACTGTTTGTTTGATGGTGGGAAAAGGGGGTACCAAGATAAGTCACCCATGGGCATACACTACCCATAGGAATACTTTATCTAAGAACACTAGTTAGAACTGGGTGAGCATGAGTTATGTTACGGGTCTCGTTACCATCCCCCCTTTGAGTATTGAGTAGCTTGGATGAAAGGTGCCCATTGTAAACAGCCAGCTCCTCAGTCTCAGTTGCTAATATGCATATTGTTATTAGTATTGGATAGAAAACACTCTAAAGTTAAGTCTGTGAGATTAACAGAACTCATATGGCAGGCAAACCTGAGAAGTTCCACTTCCTGTTTGGATTTTCTTTCTGGGGGTGCCATATTTTCAACCAAGCTCTCATTGAAAATACAGAGATATGGATGGGTTTTCACTTCCTACGGTTTCTTTCCAAACGAGGAATAATTTATATTCTAGTTTCGGGGGCTGAGAAATAGGCAGTTTCAAATGGGTACCCCTTTTTAGCCAAAAGCGAAAACTGCGCCCCCTAGTTCGAAGAGGTTACATTAACTAGTTATTCTCAGAACTATCTGACTTTCTAATGTTAGTCTCAGGGACCTAAGTTACACTCTACAGTAGTTTCAGATTGAAGTCAAGATGCTGAGTTAGCGAAACAGACATTGTATTGTTGGAAGGTGAACCTTCACCCCAGTCTGAGGTTCTGAGCACTCTGGAGCAGGCTTTCATCAAGGATCTCTCTGTACCTTGCTCTGTTCATCTTTCTCTCGATCCTGACTAGTCTCCAAGTCCCTGCTGCTAAAAATCATACCCACAGCATGATGCTGCCAGCACCATTCTTCACCGTAGGGATGGTGCTAGGTTTCCTCCAGATGTGACGCTTGACATTCAGGCCAAAGAGTTCAATCTTGGTTTCATCAGACCAGAAAAGCTTGTTTCTTATGGTCTGGGAGTCCTTTAGGTGCCTTTTGGCAAACTCCAATCGAGCTGTCATGTACCTTATACTGAGTAGTGGCGTCCATCTAGTGGCTTGATTGGTGGAGTGCTGCAGAGACGGTTGTCTTTCTGAAAAGTTATCCTATCTCCTCAGAGGAAATCTTGAGCTCTGTCAGAGTGACCATTGGGTTCTTGGTCACCTCTCTCACCAAGGCCCTTCTCCCTCGAATGCTCAGTTCGGACAGACGGCCAGCTCTAGGAAGAGTCTTGGTGTTTCCAAACTTCTTCCATTTAACTTTGGGCTAGGCGTGCCTCAAGCGACTCACCTCAACAACATCCGGTGAAATTGCAAAGCGCCACATTCAAATTACAGAAATCGTAATATTAAACTTTCATGAAAATTCAAGTGTCATACATAATTTAAAATCTAAACTTCTTATTAATCCAGCAGCATTGTCAGATTTCATAAAGGCCTTACGGCGAAAGCACACCATGCGATTATCTGAGGACAGCGTCCCGCATACAAAAGCATTAAATACATTTTCCAACCAAACAGATGCATCAAATGTCAGAAATATCGATCTTTGAAGATCTTCATCTCGTTGCAATCACAGGGATCTCGGTTACATAAATGGTCCTTTTGTTCGATAAAGTCCTTTATATCCCAAAAAAGTAAGTTTATTTAATCCACCAGTTTCCCCTCGTTCAAAATGCATACAAAACTAATCCCAAATGTTACCAATGAACTTGGTCCAAACATGTCAAACAATGTTCCTAATCACCCTAATATGTAAATAAATGATAACATTTAAGACTGAAAATAGTATATTCAATACCGGAGACTGCGCGCCCTTACCGGAGCGAGTCAATCATTTTCCAACCAAGCAGATGCATCACGAAAGTCAGAAAAAGCGATAAAATACAATCGCTTACCTTTTGATGATCTTCATCTTTTTGCAATCCCAAATTTCCCAGTTACACAATTCATATTTTTTTTGTTCGATAGTCCTTTATATCCCAAAAATGTCCAACTCGCCCAACATGCCTACAAAGGAATGGAAAAAGTAACCTGTAAACTTAGTCCAAACATTTCAAACAACATTTGTAATCCAAGCTCAGGTACCCTAATATGTAAATAATCGATCAAATTTAAGACGGAATAAAGTGTTTCCAATACCGGAGAAAAGCAAAGGAGCGTGCAGTCATTCACGTGCACCAAAATACTAGACTCCTTCCGAGTGACACTTAGAAAGAATACGAATATTTCATTTTCTCTTTTTTTTTTTACAATTTCTAAAGACTGTTGACATCTAGTGGAAGCCATAGGAACTGTAATCTGGGTCCAAATAATTCGGCTTTCCAATAGAAAAGGATTGGAAAGTCGAATGACCTCCAAAAAGAAATGTTCTTGGATGGATTGTCCTCGGGGCTTCACCTGCCAAATCAGTTCTGTTATACTCAGACATTATTTTAACAGTTTTAGAAACTTTAATGTGTTTTCTATCCAATACTACCATGCATATGCATATTCTAGCTACTGGGCCTGAGTAACAGGCAGTTTACTTTGGGCACCTCAGTCATTAAATTCCGAATACTGCCCCTATCCCTAAAAAGTTAAGAATGATGGAGGCCACTGTGTTCTTGGGGACCTTCAACGCTGCAGAAATGTTTTGGTACCCTTCCCCGGATCTGTGCCGTGACATAATCCTGTCTCGGAGCTTTATGGACAATTCCTTCAACCTCATGGCTTGGTTTTTGCTCTGACATGCACTGTCAACCGTGGGACCTTATATAGACAGGTGTGTACCTTTCCAAATCATGTCCAATCGATTGAATTTACCACAGGTGGACTCCAATCAAGTTGTTGCAACAGCTCAAGGATGATCAATGGAAACAGGATGCACCTTTGCTCAATTTTGAGTCGTATAGCAAAGGGTCTGAATACGTATGTAAATAAGGTATTTCTGTTTTTCTTTGTCATAAATTTGCAAACATTTCTAATCCTGTTTTCGCTTTGTCATTTTGGGGTATTGTATGTACATTTGAGGATTTATTTTTGTTTAATCCATTTTAGAATAAGGCTGTGTGGAAAAGACAAGGGCTCGGAATACTTTCTGAATGCATAGAATGTTTACATTGCCAAATCAAGTGAAATAGATAATCGCTCTCTCCCTCGTTCAATGCTTGGTTGTAAGCTTTCTGTTATCTGGAGGGCAGTTATGTGTTGTGTGGTCTGTCTCTCTCTAGATCGCTCTCTCCCCCTCCCCTCTCTCTCAAGGCTGCTGTGATGTCATTGTTCAGTCAGTCAGGCTCAATAATACTTTTTCAGATGCAAGCTGAGTACACAATAGAGCCAATCAATGTCAGACTCATTGCCTGGCACACCTGACCACACATCTGAATACTTCCAGTCAATCCCTAACAACATAACCATCTTTCACTTCTTTCTTTCACTCTATTAAAACAATCTGTTCGTCTTGTTGAAGCAAAATCTTCTATGCCAAAAATCACAAAACGTTTGTGAGTGCTTTGTGGCAAATTCATAGCATATTATTTAAAGCAGGTTTGTTAGATGGAACAAATGTCCAAAGACACTGTGGCCCTTCAGAGTTGACCACCACTGTCCTAGTTGAACCTTCTAAGATATAATGTGCATCCCTGTGTGCTATTCCCTACAAAGTACACTACTTTTGACATTTAGGCACTGGTGATAAGTATTCCACTGTTACATCCATTGCCTGTTTTCCTAAGGCTGATGCCACGCAAGTTCTTGTACATGCGTACACACACACACACACACACTCGCATTCAAACGCACACACATGGACACACGCACACATACACTCAAGAAAATAGTGCCATACATGCCCTAAAACATATTCAGTTGGCCTTCCTGTTATGATTTTTGTTGTCCTTAATGTCTTTTGTTTTTTGCGTTATTGTTTTCTGTTTTCCTTCGTCTTTTCTCTTTTGTTATTTTTGTTGGTTGTTGGCGCATTGAGGGAGATTGCATGTTTTAAAATGCAATTTTAAAAAATGCGCCAACAACCAACAAAAGGGACAACAAATCATAATATAAAAATGGAATTAAAAAAATAGGGAATAAGGTGAAATTTATGATGCAAGAAGAGTCTACTGTTTATAAGTTTCCCTTACAGGTAAGTGAACTTTCTGGTACTGTGTGTTTCTGTCTGCGAGGATGTGATATAATGGTACGCCCTCCTCTCCAGCAGGCTATCCCTCAGATAAACAGTGTGACACCAGCCTCTGTCACCCTGTGAAGGGAAGATAAACAGTGTGACACCAGCCTCTGTCACCCAGCGTGACATCAGGGTACGACATAGCTAATGACTCTACCTGTCAATCAAAGTAGGATTCTGGAATTTTGTGAACTCAGAGAAACTCTGAGAAGCTCCACAGACTCTCACTCCTCTTGACTCCATCTGTTGGCTTAAAACCCTAAAAACGTTAAACTCTTCCTGAAAATTGTAGTCCAGACTATCATGAAGAGGTTTAATTTGATTCTTGTTTGTTTTGCTTTTTCAAGCACTTTGAGATTCTTTCAGTAAGGAAAAGTACTATAGAAGTTGAATACATAATTGTTATTGTTGTAGATGTCGCATTCATCTTCATTTACCCTGCCTACACTTTAGAATAGATTTTTACAGTCAATGTCTCACTATAATGGTGATGTGTCCTACATGAATCCTCTGTATATGCAGTATGACCTTCTGGAATAACATGTGTCATTTCAGTAGACGTCCAAGCACACTTCAAATAAATGGTAAGAACACATGGATGAATCAATAGAGATGGTATGTATATGGGGATTGGTCACAGTAACACAACATAATCACACAACCACTCACACCCATAGACACACACAAACACGGAAGAATAAATCAATCAGGACAGTGAGAAAATATAACGCATGTACTCACTAAAGCTGTATTCATCTTCTCCAGTACATGATGTGATGTAGGGCCTTGGACATACACTGTAGTAGACTTTTAATTTCTTTCATCACATTCCCAGTGGGTCAGAAGTTTACATACACTCAATTCATATTTGGTAGCATTGCCTTTAAAATTGTTTAATTAACTTGAGTCAAATGTTTCGGGTAGCCTTCCACAAGCTTCCCACAATAATTTGGGTGAATTTTGGCCCATTCCTCCTGACAGAGCTGGTGTAACTGAGTCAGGTTTGTAGGCCTCCTTGCTCGTACATGCTTTTTCAGTTCTACCCACAAATGTTCTATAGGATTGAGGTCAAGGCTTTGTGCTGGCCATTCCAATACCTTGACTTTGTTGTCCTTAAGCCATTTTGCCACAACTTTGGAAGTATGCTTGGGGTCATTGTTCATTTGGAAGACCCATTTGCGACTAAGCTTTAACTTCCTGATGGATGTCTTGAGATGAACCCCTGTGATTCACGGTTGGGATGGTGTTCTTCGGCTTGCAAGCAGTCCGCTTTTTCCTCCAAACATAACAATGGTCATTAAAGCCAAACAGTTCTATTTTGTTTCATCAGACTAGAGGACATTTCTCAAAAGTACAATCTTTGTCCCCATGTGCAGTTGCAAACCGTAGTCTGGCTTTTTTATGGTGGTTTTGGAGCAGTGTTCTGGGACTGATTTGCACTTTTCGCACCAAAGTACGTTCATCTCTAGGAGACAGAACGCGTCTCCTTCCTGAGTGGTATGGCGGCTGCTGGTCCCATGGTGATTATACTTGCGTACTATTGTTTGTACAGATGAACGTGGTACCTTCCGGCGTTTGGAAGTTGCTCCCAAGAAATGAAGCAGACTTGTGGAAGTCTACATTTTTATTTTCTGAGGTCTTGGCTGATTTCCTTTGATTTAACCATAATGTCAAACAGAGGCATTGAGTTTGAAGGTAGGCCTTGAAATACATCCACAGGTACTCCAATTGACTCAGATTTCAATTAGCCTATCAGAAGCTTCTAAAGCCATGACATTATTTTCTGGAATTTTCCAAGCTGTTTAAATGCCCAGTCAACTTAGTGTATGTAAACTACTGAAATTATGAAACATTGAAATAAAGTGAAATAATCTGTCTGTAAACAATTGTTGGGAAAAATTACTTTTCATGCATCAAAGTTGATGTCCTCACCAACAATGGTTTGTTAAAACCTCTTACAGCAACCCCCCCCCCCCTCCCCTTTCTTTCAAATTCCACATGAAGACATACCCAAATATAACTGCCTCTAGCTCAAGGCCAGAAGCAAGGATATGCATATTCTTGGTACCATTTGAAAGAAAACACTCTGAAGTTTGTGTAAATTGAATGTAGGAGAATGTAACACAATAGATCTGGTTTAGATAATACAATGAAAAAAACATACGTTTTTTCTTAATTGTAGTATCATCATCTTTAAAATGAACAAGATAAAACATTCAGATATGAATACGGGGACAATTTCAGTGGAAAACATAAGAGGGCAACAGTACTTGTGAAAAGTTTCAGAATGATAACTTCCAAAATGAGTGTGCTACATGACATTTATCATGAAGTCACCCAGGTGTCCCACACAAGTAGCCCAAATGTACCCAAGTGGCCAAGTTGGTGAAGGTATACATTTTGAAACAAATAACTATATACAAAATACCAAAATGGTATTCTAACACACCCCCCCCCCCCAAAAAGAGGGAAAAAAATATTAAACAAAATTTGAAGAAAAAAAATAAATACATTTACAAAATCACATGGGTAACTATTTACACACTTTCAATATTTGGAAGACCCTCAGTCCTCTATCAAATCTATTAGCCCTTCGTACATCAGCTAATATCTCAAAGTGCTGTACAGAAACCCAGCCTAAAACCTCAAACAGCAAGCAATGCAGGTGTAGAAGCACGGTGACTAGAAAAAACTCCCTAGAAAGGCCAAAACCTAGGAAGAAACCTAGAGAGGAACCAGGCTATGAGGGGTGGCCAGTCCTCTTCTGGCTGTGCCGGGTGGAGATTATAACAGAACAGATTTTCAAACGTTCATAGATGACCAGCAGGGTCAGACACTAATCACAGTGGTTGTAGAGGATGCAACAGGACAGCACCTCAAGAGTAAATATGAACAGTGTACTTTACACATTTCATTACATTTTTATATATTGCAAGTAAAATGTAAAAACAATCACAAATATTATTTTACATTATTAATTTCAAACAACGGCATTAGCATGAAGAACTTACCAGTCCAAAACAGTGTCCTCTCCGTTCAAAAAATATGCTTCCATTTGAGTCATGGTCGCTAACTGAGTCGTCTTCCAAAAGCATATGTTTCACTTTCACGATCAATTTCCTCTATAATTTTGTCTACATTCGTATATCTAGTCTTAGCTTTCCCTGACTTATTCGCCATGTTTGATATATAAACAGCTGAAGATGCGTGTTACCGGAATAGTGCTGTGCGTAATGAGCTTGGCTCCTTCCAGTATGAATCTTCAGTGGTGAAAGACCGTCTTTAAGCCGGAGTTTACTACATGGGTTGGTCTTCCAACACAGAACCATTACATATTTCCGTTTACCTCTGCTCATTGGCTATCTACCCAGCTAAATTTCAAGACGACCAGTGGTCATTGGGTTAAAATACAGACAATCAACGAAACAGCGGTCATATAATTGGTGCACAATGAGGTCGTCCCTTGTCTTCCAATCGGTTTCTTTGGGTCAATACATCAATTTGGTTCAATACATCCCGTGAAATGACCCATCAAGTTTGGTTGTGTTACAAACAAACAGTTGATTGCAAGGAAACCAAACATGACTGGATAAAGTCAGGTTTAGTCTGTGTATTTACGTCAAATGTTTCGTCAAATTGAATGACACGAAATTCAACGAGATAAGCATTCACAAAATGGTTTCGTGTTAGGCTATAAAAATGGATTTAACCGAACAAAAGACCATTCATTGTGTAACAATGAGCCTTGGGATTGCAAACAGAGCAAGATCTTCAAAGGTAAACTATTTATTTCATTGCAATCTGATTTTGTTACGCCTGTGCTGGTTGAAATAGTATTTTGGTATGGGGCTCTGTGCTCAGATAATCGCATCGTATTCTTTTGCAGTAAATCCTTTTTTAAATCTGAGAACACAGTTGGATTAGCAAGATTCTAGGCTTTTGAAGCATGTGAAACACTTGTATTGTCAGGAATGTTTAATATGACTATTTGTGGCGATCACCGTATGTTGTCGAATTTAAACCCGGTACCGGTATCCGTAGAGAAGTTAATAAGAAATTTGTGGAGTGGTTGAAAAACGAGTTTTAATGACTCCAACCTAAGTGTATGTAAACTTCCGACTTCAACTGGATTTGCAATAGAGAGCTTATCGCACGATATTGTTATGGTCCCAAATGTCACCCTATTCCCTTTAGAGTGCACTGCTTTTGACCAGGGCTCATTATAGTGACTAGGGAACATTATAGTGCACTACTTTTGACTAGAACACATTATATTGCACTTTTTCACTAGGGCTCATTAGGCTCTGGTCAAAAGTAGTGCACTATGTAAGCAAAAGTGTGCATTTGGGATGCAGATTTGTGCTACACCTCCACTGTGTCAACCACTTTGAAAAGAATGTTAACATTTGCTCCTCATTCAATGAGCCTATTGAGTCCACTGGTCCCACTCACACAGAACTATCCTATGCCTTGACCTCTTTCTCCCCTCTCTCTCCAGATGAAATCTTGCAACTGTTGAGGTCCAGCTTCTCGACAACCTGCTCACTCAACCACATCCCCTCCACCCTTGTCCAGACCATCTCTGGAGACCTTCATCAAATCATCCCTGACTGCTGGATGAGTTCCCTCTGACTTCAAAATGGCTAGTCGCTCCCCTCGTCAAGAATCCAACACTCAACCCATCTGACATCAAAAACTACAGACCAATATCCCTTCTAACTTTTATTTTCAAAACACTTCAGTGTATTGTCTCTGACCAACTCTCTCGCTATCTGTCTTCAAACAATCTTCTTGAACCTAACCAGTCAGGCTTCAAGACGGGGTCACTCAAATGAGACGGCTCTTTTCTGTGTCACGGATGCTCTCTGCACAGCCAAAGCCGACACTCTCTCCTCTGTTCTCATCCTCCTAGATCTATCTGCTGCCTTCAAGACTGTCAAGTTGACCTCTTTCTTGTGCAATTCCCCACTTGAAAAGGACAGTCCCTCAACATGAAGATTTTAACTGGATTTCACTCAAACAGCCATGGAATCAGTTGTTTGTCTTTTATTTACCATTCTTTGGTTGGCAGTAAACAGGTGAAAAACCTCAAAGAGATGACAAATACAAGTTATTATTTGAGTTGACAGCCTAATTAAATACACAAAATTATCCACATTCACCTCAGATAAACACAGTTCTGCCATTATCAAATACAAGGTTTCCACTGTTAAGCAAATGTTTCCCAAAATAGAAACCCACCATTTTTAATCAAATGAGCAGAATCAGTATATTTTTATCTAAATTTGCATTTTAGCCAAATACATTCAAAATATTTTTAGTGGTAAAAAAATTACATTTATTTTCTAATCAGTAGTTAAGCAGACAAATCTTACATTTAACCAACGATTTTTTTAGACTATACATTTGTTACTGAATTAAGAACTTGGTTTACTAAGATTTCTACAAACTTTAAATTACTTTTTTAAGTTCTTTGTCAACAATGAATTTGGCTCTTCTTACTTTTCCTTTATACCCCACAAACAACATTTGAAGTTATAAATACCACTGCAAAAGTCCTATCAAAGTTAAGAGTCTGTGTTTTCCAGAGTATCATTAGCAGTGCACTAATTAAGTCAGTCTAGCCAAACATGGCCAATATGGCGCTTACCGGCTGTCTTTCACAGTTTTGTGGAGGGCTTGGACTTGCACAGTCACCTTGATCACAAAGATGAAGTTTCCTTGGTCTTGTGGTGTTTTAAATGCTCCTTTCACTGCGGTCTAAAGACAACAGCAGAGCCAGGTGCTGGCACGCCCAGATTGTCTGGAAGATTTGTTCCACCTGGTTCACCACTGATTGAAGGAGGAGTTTCACCACTGAGGAGCTCCCAGGCAGTTTGTCAGCACAAAGACCGTGAACCATCAGATCCTCCTCTCCACCCTCTCAGGGCTGGGCATCTCAGGCTCTGCCTCCTCTCCACCCTCTCAGGGCTGGGTGTCTCAGGCTCTGCACACTCATGGATTGCGTCATACCTGCCAGACCACTCCTACCAGGTGATGTGGACAGCATCTGTGTCTGTACCATGTACACTCACTACTGGTGTCACCCAGGGTTCTAGGCCCTCTCCTCTTCTCTCTATACACCAAGTCACTCGGCTCCATCATATCTTCACGTGGTCTCTCCTATTATTGCTATGCGGATGACACTCAAATACTTTTCTCTTCTGACACCCAGGTGGCAGATATCTCAGCTTGGATGTCGGCTCACCACTTTAAGCTCAAACTCGACAAGATGGAGCCTCTCTGCCTCCCAGGGAAGGCCTACCTGCTACATGACCTGTCCATCACGGTTGACAACTCCATGGTGTCCCCCTCCCAGAGTGCAAAGAAGCTTGTCGTAACCCTGGACAATACCCTGTCGTTCTCTGCAAACATTAAAGCAGTGCATCGCTCCTGCAGGTTCATGCTCTGCAACATTCGTAGAGTACAACCCTACCTCACACAGGAAGCGGCGCATGTCCTAATCCAGGCACTTGTCATCTCCCGTCTTGACTAGTGCAATTCACTGTTGGCTGGGCTCCCCACTTGTGCCATCAAACCCCTGCAATTTATCCAGATTGCTACAACCTGCCTGGGGTTCAACCTTCCCAGCTTCTCCCATGTCACCCCGCTCCCAGTCCAAGCTCTCAGCCCAGTCCAAGCTCTTCTCTGTCCTGTCACCCCAATGGTAGAACCAGCTTCCCCCTGAAGCTAGGACAGCAGAGTTCCTGCCCATCTTCTGAAAACATCTGAAACCCAACCTCTTCAAACAGTACCTTAAACAATCCCGCAGCCCCCCCCCCCCCCCCCCCCCCCCCGGGCGGAACCTGCAAGTCTCTCTGGATAAGTGTCTAGTAATGTGGGTAAATGACTAAATATGACTCAAATGAAAATATACCCCCAACTGCATCTGGAATACAGAATCTGCTTCACAATCGGGCCACTGGAGTACAGAACTAATTTAACAATCATGAGCCTCGACCTCTCAGAAGGACCACAAGACCACATACAAAAAGCTTTTCAACTCCACATCCATAACTCACAAGACAATGGAACAACACAAGCCTTATTTGAACATGTTTACTAAGAATCCTAAATCAAGCCAGGTCTAAATAAGGACACTGAAATGTCTCATGCCCGAATAGCTTGAAGTGTGTTGGCTACCTTCACATACTCAGACTGTAAAGTGAAAAATATTTTAAAACATCCCTAAGCTACTGCCACCATCTAGTGGTGAAATATAAGTGTTGCAGGTGCTCTCACATCTGCCGGCAGCAGTCTTGGTGAACGTATGTCAGACGGAAGCGAAAGAGAGGCATTTAATTGGTTCCTTTTGTCTGGAACATATATAGTCAATAAACTAAGTAGACCAGACCCAGTTTCTATCGCATTGGTGCCTATGTTAGAACCACCCCTTAACTTCTCTAGGATAGGGGGCAGCATTTTCACTTTTGGATGAAAAGCATACCCAAATTCAACTGCCAGCTACTCATCCACAGAAGTTGAGATATGCATATTGTTGGTAGATTTGGATAGAAAACACTCTGAAGTTTCTAAAACTGTTTGAATCATGTCTGTGTATAACATAACTTATTTAGCAGGGGAAACCCCAAGGACGAGCCATTCAGAATTTCTTTTTTTTTGAGGTCACTCTCTTTTCAATGAGATTTCATTGGTAAACCAGATTTCTAATCGACCTGCTTGCAGTTCCTACTGCTTCCACTGGATGTCAACAATCTTGAGAAATTGGTTGAGGTTATTCCTTTGTGTAATGAAGAAGTACGGCCATCTTGAATGAGAGTCACATTAAGTGTCCTGTTAGATAGAAGCGCATGAGCAGAACGCTGGCTATAGTTGGTTTTAATCCTGTATTGAACACAGATCATCCCGTCTTCAATTTTATCGATTATTAACGTTAAATACCTAAAGTTGTATTACAAAAGTAGTTTGACATTTTTTGGCAAAGTTTACAGGTAACCTTTGAGATATTTTGTAGTCACGTTTGAGAAATTTGGAAGTGGTGTTTTTCTGGATCAAACACGCCAAAAAAAATGACATTTGGATATTGACGGAATTAATTGAACAAAAGGACCATTTGTGATGTTTATAGGACATATTGGAGTGCCAACAACAGAAGCTCGTCAAAGGTAAGGCATGAATTATATTTTTATTTCTGCGTTTTGTGTCATGCCTGCAGGGTTGAAATATGCTTCTCTCACTTTGTTTACAATGGTGCTATCCTCAGATAATAGCGTCGTTTGCTTTCGCCGAAAAGCCTATTTGAATTCTGACATGTTGGCTGGATTCACAACCAGTGTAGCTTTAATTTGGTAACTTTCATGTGTGATTTCATGAAAGTTTGAAAGTTTATAGTAATATATTTGAATTTGGCGCTATGCATTTTTACTGGCTTTTGGCCAAGTGGGACATTAGCTTCCCACATATCCTAGAGAAATTAAATGGGGCTGGGGCAAAACTGACACTAATCATGCCCTCGAGGACTGGAATTGCCCACTCCTGCCTAAAGTGGACAGGAACTGTGATGCATTTTTTTATGGTTAACAGCCTTTACTGGATATCTTAATGTATCCACCATCTTTGGATTGTGTGATCTGAGGCCACGGTGACATAAAATACACACAATCACAGGACTGTAGTTTTATTACCCGTTAAGGGGAAGTGGAAGTATAAGATGTGGGCCTCTTCTTCTTTTTTTTTAACACAAAGGTTACTTCCTGTCAGACAGGGATTAGACTGACGGGGACGGGAATAATAGTTTCACTGTTGCACATGTTTCTCCCCAAGACTTTCTCTCCTACTCTCATTTCCACTTTTTTTACTCAAACAGATATGCTTTGTGACACTGACTTACCTGTCCTCCATCTCCTTTCCTCTAATCCACATGCTCTTCCCTTCGCTGGTCTTATAGTTGTCTGGTCATTCAGAATGGTCATGTATAGAGGAAGAGTGATACTGACAACCAGCCCAAAATCACCAGTCATTTTGACCCCATGTTTCATATGTTGATGTGGTTCTGCGCCGGTATTTAAGTAGATGCTAGCCTCACGAGCCATCCAGACCGCTACTAGTGAACCATTCATGTAAGCTCGTGAGATCAGGGTGGCTGGCGAGGCTAGGTAGATACAGTCTGCGTGTTTTCTCTGGTCTGCAAAAACGACCTCATGACACGTTTTAATCTTCAGATTGTGTTGGGTTCTGATTTCAAACATGAGCAGGTGTGTTTAGATACACTACATGACCAGCAGTATGTGAACATCTACTCGTCTAACATCTCATTCCAAAATCATGGTCATTAATATGGAGTTGGTCCCCTCTTTGCTGCAATAACAGCCTCCACTCTTCTGGGAAGACTTTCCACTATAACAGCTTCCACTCTTCTGGGAAGACTTTCCACTATAACAGCTTCCACTCTTCTGGGAAGACTTTCCACTAGATGTTGGAACATTGCTGATATAACAGCCTCCACTCTTCTGGGAAGACTTTCCACTAGATGTTGGAACATTGCTGATATAACAGCCTCCACTCTTCTGGGTAAGGCTTTCCACTAGATGTTGGAACATTGCTGATATAACAGCCTCCACTCTTCTGGGAAGACTTTCCACTAGATGTTGGAACATTGCTGATATGACAGCCTCCACTCTTCTAGGAAGACTTTCCACTAGATGTTGGAACATTGCTGCTATAACAGCCTCCACTCTTCTGGGAAGGCTTTCCACTAGATGTTGGAACATTGCTGATATAACAGCCTCCACTCTTCTGGGAAGGCTTTCCACTAGATGTTGGAACATTGCTGATATAACAGCCTCCACTCTTCTGGGAAGGCTTTCCACTAGATGTTGGAACATTGCTGATATAACAGCCTCCACTCTTCTGGGAAGGCTTTACACTAGATGTTGGAACATTGCTGCTATAACAGCCTCCACTCTTCTGGGAAGGCTTTCCACTAGATGTTGGAACATTGCTGATATAACAGCCTCCACTCTTCTGGGTAAGGCTTTCCACTAGATGTTGGAACATTGCTGATATAACAGCCTCCACTCTTCTGGGAAGGCTTTCCACTAGATGTTGGAACATTGCTGATATAACAGCCTCCACTCTTCTGGGTAAGGCTTTCCACTAGATGTTGGAACATTGCTGATATAACAGCCTCCACTCTTCTGGGTAAGGCTTTCCACTAGATGTTGGAACATTGCTGATATAACAGCCTCCACTCTTCTGGGAAGACTTTACACTAGATGTTGGAACATTGCTGATATAACAGCCTCCACTCTTCTGGGAAGGCTTTCCACTAGATGTTGGAACATTGCTGATATAACAGCCTCCACTCTTCTGGGTAAGGCTTTCCACTAGATGTTGGAACACTGCTGATATAACAGCCTCCACTCTTCTGGGTAAGGCTTTCCACTAGATGTTGGAACATTGCTGATATAACAGCCTCCACTCTTCTGGGAAGACTTTACACTAGATGTTGGAACATTGCTGATATAACAGCCTCCACTCTTCTGGGAAGGCTTTACACTAGATGTTGGAACATTGCTGATATAACAGCCTCCACTCTTCTGGGAAGGCTTTCCACTAGATGTTGGAACATTGCTGATATAACAGCCTCCACTCTTCTGGGAAGGCTTTCCACTAGATGTTGGAACATTGCTGATATAACAGCCTCCACTCTTCTGGGAAGGCTTTACACTAGATGTTGGAACATTGCTGCGGGACCTGCTTCCATTTAACCACAAGAGCATTAGTAAGGTCGGGCACTGATGTTGGGCAATTAGGCCTGGCTCGCAGTCGGCGTTCCAAATTATCCCAAAGGTGCTCGATGGGGTTGAGGTTAGGGCTCTGCGCAGGCCAGTCAAGTTCTTCCACAACAATCTCGACAAACCATTTCTGTATGGACTTCGCTTTGTGCAAGGGGGCATTCTCATTCTGAAAAAGGAAAGGGCCTTCCCCAAACTGTTGCCACCAAGTTGGAAGAACAGAATCATCAAGAATGTAATTGTAGCGTTAAGATTTCCCTTCACTGGAACTAAGGGGCCTACCCCGAACGATTAAAAAATAGCCCCAGACCATTATTCCTCCTCCACCAAAATGTACAGTTGAGACTATGCATTGGGGCAGGTAGCGTTCTCCTGGTATCTGCCAAAGCCAGATTAGTCCGTCGGACTATCAGATGGTGAAGCAGGATTCATCACTCCAGAGAACGTGTTTCCACTGCTCCAGAGTCCAATTGCGGCGAGCTTTACACTACTCCAGCCGACGCTTGGCATTGTGCATGGGGATCTTAGGCTTGTGTGCGGCTGCTCGGCTATGGAAACCCAATTCATGAAGCTTCTGGCGAACAGTTATTGCCTGATGTTGCTTCCAGAGGCAGTTTGGAACTCGTTAGTGAGTGTTGCAACCGAGGACAAGATTTTTACGTGCTACGCGCTTCAGCACTCGGTGGTATCATTCTGTGAGCTTGTGTGGCCTACCACTTACAGTTGACCTGAGCAGTTCTAGCAGGGCAGAAATTTGACGAAGTGACTTGTTGGTAAACTGGCATCCTGTGATGGTGCCACATGGAATGTAATTGAGCTCTTCAGTAAGGCCATTCTACTGTCAATGTTTGTCTATGGAGATTACATGGCTGTGTGCTCAATTTTATACACCTGTCTGCAATGGGTGTGGCTGAAATGGGGACATCTACTAATTTGAAGGGGTGTCAACATACACTATATATACAAAAGTATCTTTCCAGCTGAACCTGAACTGTGTCACAGCTGTGCAGCTGGTCAAACCTGAAACACCTGAATACAGAGAGGAAGGAGCCTCAGCCTAGACCTCGCAACGCTGCCGCACACGAAGGACAGACAGAGGACAGACACACACACAGGTATGCAAACGACACAGTGACAAAACTGTGCAACGGGTCTCTTTTGTCCTCCTAGTGCCTCATAACAACATTTGGAGAATGAGGCAGTGTTCCTCTAATGAGCAGGTTAAGTGGAGGAAGGCTTTGTTGGCTAAGTGGTACGGTACACACAGGTAGGTAGGGAGGTCACCAGGATGAACTCTGGGTGATCTATAGGACCCAAGGGTCATGAACTGGCCATGGCATTTAAACTGAGTAGGGAGTGAGGGAGAGATGGAGGTGTGAAAGACTGAGAAGACAACAGTGAGATTCTGGGGATAAAATGTTCCATCACAGGTTATCTTGTGAAGAGACAGCTTTGAAAATGTTAATCTTGTTTTAGTGTCATAAATAATCCTTGGTTCCTGCCTGTGATTGGTACAGATATGAGGGGGGGGGGGGGGGGGGGGGGGGCAACATGACCCTCTCCTTAGGACCATCTGGCAGAACGCCCAGAAAGAAGACGATGCCAGACACATGCCGGAACCAACCCTATGAACTATGCCTATGTAACGTTTCTTTAACCAGTTTACAGTGCATTCAGGAAGTATTCAGACCCCTTGACTTTTTCCACGTTTTGTTACTTTAAAACATTATTCTACAATTGATTCATTTGTTTTTTCCCCCTCATCAATCTACACAATACCCCATAATGACAAAGCAAAAGCAGGTTTTTATAAATGTATGCTAATTTATAAAAAATGTATAACTGAAATATTACATTTGCATAGGTATTCAGGGCCTTTACTCAGTACAATGGAAACAGGATGCACCTGAGCTGTTGAGTCTCATAGCAAAGGGTCTGAATAATTATGTAAATAAGGTATTTGTTTTTTATTTTCAATACATTTGCAAACATTTCTTTAAACCTGTTTTCACTTTGTCATTATGGGGTATTGTGTGTAGATTGCTGAGTTTTTTGTATATATATATATTTTTTAAATACATTTTAGAATAAGGCTGTAACGTAACAAAATGTGGGAAAAGTTAAGGGGACTGAATACTTTCCGAATGCACTCTATAAGAGATCTAACAGGACTGCCCCTTGAAAGCTCCTGACAGACATTCACTATGGTGCATCAAACTGTCAATCCTCCAATGGGCAAAGATAGATACTTGCATTACATCATAATTGTTGTTGTTTTCGCTCTCTCTGATGAAAGTGTGGATGATGTCATACCTCTGTGTCAGGCAGCACACGTCATTCTGAGCAAGTGGGTGTGTATGTGAGGGGACAGAGAGTCTGCCCATTGACAAGAGTGGTATCGGAGTGAAAGGTTAGTGAGACTACGGCTTCTTAGAAGCTACTTTGTTTTTGTCTGCCCAGAGTCATCCAGAAATACCTGGCCACACATAGTCAGAGGCACAGAGGAGTTATAGGAACCTGGAAGAGACTCGTGCTAGCAATAAACCTCACAGGGTCACTCAACGAGTCCTGGAACTGAAAGTGAAATGTTTTGAGGTATAGGAGTAGATTTAGTTGCATAACATGGCACTGTAACCTGGTAGTTTCTTTGGCAGTGGTGGCTAACCAGTTTCAATGGCACATGTTGGTATAGCTGTTGAGTTTCGTCAGAAACACACACATTCACACACACACACACACTACAAACACCTCTGCCAGGTATCGACAAGAAGCACAGTACTTCCTAAACAACTTCACTCCTATTCTCCTCTTTCTCCCTCTCTCCATCTCTCCCTATCTCTCAGTCAGTGTGGTAGCTGCGTCCGCTATGTCAGTCGGGAGGTGTGTGTGACCCCTGCATTGGTCACACCTCTCTCCTGTCTGCGGGTGCTGGCTCTTCTCATCTGCAACCTGGGATCAAAACACATCCAACTTCATTTAAAACATATCAACACGCTCTTCTAAAACACGTATAAAGCCCAAGCAATGAAAGGAAATACATTTGAATTTAAAAAAGTGTTCATAAATAAGTTACAAGCAATCATGACATAAAAACTCCAGAAAGTATTAAAGTGAGAAACTCAGACTAAATCCTTGCTTCTTCTTGGGCTCTTCCTGCATGTCGATCCAGGCGATCGGTGGCAGTCCGTCGTTCGGGGGAGGTGGGGTAGGGCCGCACCTGTTTTGAGCACCATACTTTCTTAGTTATTCTGGCATTAACATGTGTCATATCAGTTTGCAAACAATGTAAAAAAATATATATATAAAGTCAGAGTTAAAAAAGCTGCATACAAACATGGTCTCTCTTTTGCTTTCTTGAGTAAGGCAGCTCCAAAATGCAGGTGTTTCAGCCTAGCTCAGTGCTTTCTGTGGTGGGGCAGGCCAGCAGAAAATACAGAGCGTTGTGCCTGATTAGCTCAGTTTTCTGTCATGATTGGCTCAGTTTTCTGTCACTCATGGGACAGAATTGGGGCTGACGTACTAAGGTCAGAGCTCAAAACAAATGTACCCTTGGGTTCTGCCATAGAGTTATATTAGAAGTGCCCATCCAAGAAGGCTCAAGGTCATTGGCCACAGATTGAATGACATCAAATGATGTTATATCTACAGTAGCTTTGATTGGAATGATCATGTCAACATCTTATTTCAAAGTCTTAGCTAGCAGTCATCATCATGAATCAAGTCGACAATCTACTGGCAAATCCTTTTCAGTCCCTGTCATATGAAGAGAAATAATGAAGAGAAATTATAGATAAAATGTATTGGTGCTCATTGGCCCATTGCACATAAACATTACACAACCAGTTGTAAATCGCAAATTCAACAATTAGTGGTTTGGAAGGAATCAGTAGCTAACTGCAAGCATTGCAAAGAAACCAATAATTTTAGTCTGCTATGCAATGGAGTTGCTTTTTAAAATTTTATCCAGAGAATGCCAGACTTTGATGACAAGGTTTGATGACCAAATTTTCCAACTCAGGACCGCTGCGCCACATTCACAAGGTGAGTCCAAAAATGTCTCATATGCTGCTGCATAAGGGAGAAATGTACACCATAGCTAATAAAGTAATGCTAAGTGTATGTTGTGTAGTAAGCTGTTAGTAGCCCATGTGCCTCGCCCTAATAATTGAGTCTCTTTTCAACAACACTTGTAAATTTATTGTAAATACATCGTTCGTAGCCTGATGTGTGCTTGTTTGACTACCTTTTTTGACAGCTTTGACAGTGCTACTGATAGAGTGGTGGCGCTTGGCTTGCACGTGCAAATTCAGAACACACAACATTCTATAATATAATTGTGTTATTTGACGTGTCAGATTAAAAGCTTATTTAATGAGTCAAATAGTGTTATATTACGTGTATCACGTGTTTTATGTGCCTCACCCTAATAATTTGGTCTAAATTCACCTCTTAACTTCTCTGGGATAGTTGGGACGCTAGCGTCCCAACTGACAAGCACCCCCAACCCCCCCCCCCCCCCCCTCACTGATTAGCATCGCGTCACAATGAAAAGGAAAATCTAAATATCATAAAATCACAAGTCCAAGACACCAAATGAAAGATACAGATCTTGTGAATAAAGCCACAATTTCAGATTTTTTAAATGTTTTACAGGGAAGACAAAATATGTAAATCTATTAGCTAACCACGTTAGCAAAAGACACCATTTTTCTTTGTCCACCATTTTTTCTCTCCACCAGTAGCTATCACCAATTCGGCCAAATAAAGATATTGATAGCCACTAACCAAGAAAAAACCTCATCAGATGACAGTCTGATAACATATTTATTGTATCGGATAGGTTTTGTTAGAAAAATGTGCATATTTCAGGTATAAATCATAGTTTACAATTGCACCCACCATCACAACTCGACTAGAATAAATACAGAGAGCAACGTGTATTACCTAATTACTAATCATAAAACATTTCTTAAAAATACACAGCTCACAGCAATGGAAAGACACAGATCTTGTGAATTCAGACAATATTTCAGATGTTCTAAGTGTTTTACAGCGAAAACACAATAAATCGTTATATTAGCATACCACATGTGCAAACGTTACCCGAGCATTGATTCAAGCCAAAGAGAGCAATAACGTAATCATCGCCAAAATATATAAATTTTTTCACTAACCTTCTCAGAATTCTTCCGATGACACTCCTGTAACATCATATTACAAAATACATCTAGAGTTTGTTCGAAAATGTGCATATTTAGCCACAAAAAAACGTGGTTATACAATGACAATACTAGCAAAACTAGCCTGAAAATGTCGGGCGCCATATTTGACAGTGATCTTGTCTCATGAATAACTATTCATAAACTTGACTAAAAAAATATAAGTTGGACAGCTATCGAAAGACAAATTAGTTCTTAATGCAATCGCTGAATTACATTTCTAAAATTATCCTTACTGTGCAATACAGGGTTCGCCAAGCGAAGCTATACCAAAGAAAATGGCGGAATATGCGTTTAACATTTTTCGACAGAACAACGATTTATCATCTTAAATATTTCTTACTACGAGGTGATCTTCCATCAGAATCTTGGGCAATGTATCCTTTCTTGGGTCTAATCTTCTTTTGGTCGAAAGATGTCCTCTTGTCCGTCGAAATGCCCACTAACGTTCGACCGGGACCCCGAAACGTGCCCGGCGCTTCAAAGTGCATCACAAAGCAATGCCTCAAAATCGCACTAAACGGATATAAATTGCTATAAAACGGTTTAAATTAACTACCTTGTGATGTTTTTAACACCTATAACAAGTAAAAACATGACCGGCGATATATATTACTGGCTAAACAACAGCTTGGAAAGAGAGCAGGTCCATCGTGCGTCAGGCGCAGGGAGCAAAAGAACGGTGCATCCGGTCTTTGGCCTTTTATACAGGCCCTGATTGCGCAATCAACTCCATTCAAATTGTCACCACTTACTGACATCTAGAGGAAGGTGTGGGCAGTGTTTGTATCCTCATAGCATTTACAGGGACATTAAAACTGACCTGGGACCAGAGGCCAAGATTTCTGAAATCTCACTCCATATCAGGAAAAGTGCTGTAGAATGAGTTCTGTTCCACTCAGAGACATAATTCAAACGGCTATAGAAACTAGAGAGTGTTTTCTATCCAATAATAATAATAATATGCATATTGTACGAGCAAGAATTGAGTACTAGGCAGTTTAATTTGGAGATCAATTTCCGCTAAGTCGAAACAGCACCCCCTATATCCCAAAGAAGTTAACTTGGTGGTGCACAAATAGCCTATAACCTGTTTTAGAGAAATGTAATCATTGAATATTGTAAGAGCTTTCATTGTCTGTTTATATTCCCCCTTTATTTATCTTATGGTTCTGACTTGGTGTACAGGGAATACACTGTAATAATGGCCCATGTTATGAATTCTGTCGCTGTACATTTCAAAAGTACTGAACAAATAGTTATATTGACTACGTCCGTCATCGGTTGTCTTAATCAAAATTATGGATTGCCTGTTATCCGCTTGTCGTCCCCTTATGCCATAGTTTGTCGTCCCCTTATGCCATTAATCGCCAGTAGAAACCCCATATGTTGAAGCAAGTCTGCCATATCAGCTATGTTTTTATGTGTAGTGGCTTGCTGGCATGCATCCCACTTTAAAAAATGTTGCCCTACCAAGATTGACATGCTAAAATCACCAATGGCGTGAACACCGATAGTGAACATCTTCAACTCTTTGTAGCTCAGGTGCTAAGGTACACAGAGGTGTAGAGTCCACTATGTAGAAACACATAGATGCCAACCTTAAGCTGGACAGGAGAGACATTGCTGTCTCTGGACACGTCTCTAACGAGACATCAGACTAGAAGATCTTGTTAGCAACAAAAAGATCCCTGAGCCCTTGTCAAAGGTAGTGCACTATATTAAATAGGGTGCCATTTCAAACCCAGAGAGTCAGTCAGTGTACCTCGTCTCCGGAGACATTGAACTCGAAGAAGATCTTATCGAGGGCGTGTCTCTTGAGGTTGAACAGGAAGCCAGAGGCCTGGAACTCGGCGGGACTGATGGTACGACCTCCATTGATGTCCAACAACTCAAACACCAACCTGGAGTGACGAAGAAGATGTACTTCTCCACGTGGTGCTGGAAGAGATCGAACACTCACTCACTCACTCATGCACATTGGCACGCACACACCCACACACGATGCATTTACACACATGAAGATAAGACACACTGTGTCAGAAGGTTCTGTAACGTACGTTACCCTGTGCATTTCTCATTGCGGCTCCAGCTATGATTATTACATTTCTACGAAACCTCTGTTTTCTGGTCAATTTTGAATCATGGCAGTGAAAAGCCTTTTGTTGTCTCTGTAAACATGACTGCAATGTGTTCATGAGATATGAAATAGGAAGTGGGTTGTGTTCAAGGGTTTTTTATCTCTTTGTCAAACAGACAGATATGAGAAGTGGTTTTCTCATGATACACAAGATTAACAGATAATGGCCTTCAGTTTGACCGAACGGTTCTGACAAACAAGCTCTATTCTCCTGACCGAACGGTTCTGATATACAAGATCTATTCTCCTGACCGAACGGTTCTGATATACAAGATCTATTCTCCTGACCGAACGGTTCTGATATACAAGATCTATTCTCCTGACCGAACGGTTCTGATATACAAGATCTATTCTCCTGACTGAACGGTTCTGATATACAAGATCTATTCTCCTGACTGAACGGTTCTGATATACAAGATCTATTCTCCTGACTGAACGGTTCTGATATACAAGATCTATTCTCCTGACCGAACGGTTCTGATATACAAGATCTATTCTCCTGACTGAACGGTTCTGATATACAAGATCTATTCTCCTGACTGCACGGTTCTGATATACAAGATCTATTCTCCTGACCGAACGGTTCTGATATACAAGATCTATTCTCCTGACCGAACGGTTCTGATATACAAGATCTATTCTCCTGACTGCACGGTTGTGTAGTAACAGTCAATACGTAATACAGTTAAATGAATTAATTGCTTCTCTGAACTTCAATGCTGTCAGACAAGACAAAAATACATGCTCCGCACACACACACACACACGCACACGCACACACACACACACGCACGCACGCACGCACGCACGCACGCACACACACACAGAGAGAGAGAGGAACACTACCTCACTGCAGACCAGCATGTAGAACTGTTGGAAGCCGATCTCTCCGCTGTCGTTCCAGTCTAGCAGGTCAAAGGTCATCATGATCTCCTTCTTCAGGTGAGTCACATGGTGCATGAAGTGGTAGAACTGGATGTCTGCAAGAAGAAGAGAAATGGGCAAATAGACGACAGTTTGCTGCTTCCGACACTGATCTTCAATAATGTTGTGGGAAATAGTTTTAATATCCAACATGAGCTACAACCAGACACGTACAGGAGGACACAAACGGCCTGGATGTCTATGAATACACTGACAAATCTATTTACCTTTTCACAAATGCTTGTTCTGTCATGTTACTGCCTCCACATTACCCACACACTTCTAAGTACACGAATGAACTCGGGATGAACTCAGTAGTCTGAAGTAATCCGACGTTATTTAGGCGTTGCACAGGGAGAGACGATGGTAGACACTGTCAAAGTCCAGATCATTTACAGTTGTTTCCAATTTCTAACGTGCATTGGTCAAAACTGAAGTCACGTTGTCAAAACTCTTCACACAGTCAGTGAAACAGAAGTGTAAGTGGACCAAACTGTGAATCATGTTTCATTGCCTTCACACAAAATGCATCTCCAAAATCCATGAACTCTTTTCTCATTCATACTCCACCACCTGCAAAATTATATATTTGCAGCACATGTTGTCAAATGCAAACACACTGTTTCCAAAACTGTTAAACACATTCAAAACAGAATGATGGCAAACATGCATTTCTGCAGTAACCAGATTGAAACATATAGAAAATCTCAGCAGAATATTGAATCATTCTAAACACAGCTGATTGTAATTTCAGCTGAAAGCCGACCCAAGTGTCCTGTTTTTAGTCTCGTTACCAAACAGACAAAAGAGGACGGCTTCAGAATGATTTAGTTTGGATACTTGGTTCTAGTTCTCATACATGTTGATGAGAACTAGAACCATCACAGTACTGTACAGTATGAGTGATTATACATGTTAATGAGAACTAGAACCCTCACAGTACTGTACAGTATGAGTGATTATACATGTTGATGAGAACTAGAACCATCACAATACTGTACAGTATGAGTGATTATACATGTTGATGAGAACTAGACCCCTCACAGTAATGTACAGTATGAGTGATTATACTATACATGTTGATGAGAACTAGAACCTTCACAGTACTGTACAGTATGAGTGATTATACTATACATGTTGATGAGAACTAGAACCTTCACAGTACTGTACAGTATGGGTGATTATACTATACATGTTGATGAGAACTAGAACCCTCACAGTACTGTAGATTATGAGTGATTATACTATACAAGTTGATGAGAACTAGAACCCTCACAGTACTGTACAGTATGAGTGCTATACACGTTGATGAGAACTAGAACCCTCACAGTACTGTACAGTATGAGTGATTATACATGTTGATGAAAACTAGAACCCTCACAGTACTGTACAGTATGAGTGATTATACATGTTGATGAGAACTAGAACCTTCACAGTACTGTACAGTATGAGTGATTATACTATACACGTTGATGAGAACTAGGACCTCACAGTACTGTACAGTATGAGTGATTATACTACACATGTTGATGAGAACTAGAACCCTCACAGTACTGTACAGTATAAGTGTTATACATGTTGATGAGAACTAGAACCCTCACAGTACTGTACAGTATGAGTGATTATACTATACAGGTTGATGAGAACTAGAACCCTCACAGTACTGTACAGTATGAGTGACTATACTATACATGTTGATGAGAACTAGAACCCTCACAGTACTGTACAGTATGAGTGATTATACTACATGTTGATGAGAACTAGAACCCTCACAGTACTGTACAGTATGAGAACTAGACCCCTCACAGTACTGTACAGTATGAGTGATTATACTATGCATGTTGATGAGAACTAGAACCTTCACAGTACTGTACAGTATGAGTGATTATACATGTTGATGAGAACTAGGATCTCACAGTACTCTACAGTATGAGTGATTATTCATGTCGATGAGAACTAGGACCTCACAGTACTCTACAGTATGAGTGATTATACTATACATGTTGATGAGAACTAGAACCCTCACAGTACTGTACAGTATGAGTGATTATACTACATGTTGATGAGAACTAGAACCCTCACAGTACTGTACAGTGTGAGTGATTATACTATACCTGTTGATGAGAACTAGAACCCTCACAGTACTTAACAGTATGAGTGATTATACTATACATGTTGATGAGAACTAGAACCTTCACAGTAATGTACAGTATGAGTGATTATACATGTTGATGAGAACTAGGACCTCACAGTACTCTACAGTATGAGTGATTATTCATGTTGATGAGAACTAGGACCTCACATTACTCTACAGTATGAGTGATTATACTATACATGTTGATGAGAACTAGGACCTCACAGTACTGTACAGTATGAGTGATTATACTATACATGTTGATGAGAACTAGAACCCTCACAGTACTGTACAGTATGAGTGATTATACTATACATGTTGGTGAGAACTATAACCCTCACAGTACTGTACAGTATGAGTGATTATACTATACATGTTGATGAGAACTAGAACCCTCACAGTACTGTACAGTATGAGTGATTATACATGTTGATGAGAACTAGAACCCTCACAGTACTGTACAGTATGAGTGATTATACTACATGTTGATGAGAACTAGAACCATCACAGTACTGTACAGTATGAGTGATTATACTATGCATGTTGATGAGAACTAGAACCCTCACAGTACTGTACAGTATGAGTGATTATACTATACATGTTGATGAGAACTAGGACCTCACAGTACTGTACAGTATGAGTGTTATACTATACATGTTGATGAGAACTAGGACCTCACAGTACTGTACAGTATGAGTGATTATACATGTTGATGAGAACTAGAACCCTCACAGTACTGTACAGTATGAGTGATTATACATGTTGATGAGAACTAGAACCTTCACAGTACTGTACAGTATGAGTGATTATACTATACACGTTGATGAGAACTAGGACCTCACAGTACTGTACAGTATGAGTGATTATACTACACATGTTGATGAGAACTAGAACCCTCACAGTACTGTACAGTATAAGTGTTATACATGTTGATGAGAACTAGAACCCTCACAGTACTGTACAGTATGAGTGATTATACTATACAGGTTGATGAGAACTAGAACCCTCACAGTACTGTACAGTATGAGTGATTATACTACATGTTGATGAGAACTAGAACCCTCACAGTACTGTACAGTATGAGAACTAGACCCCTCACAGTACTGTACAGTATGAGTGATTATACTATGCATGTTGATGAGAACTAGAACCTTCACAGTACTGTACAGTATGAGTGATTATACATGTTGATGAGAACTAGGATCTCACAGTACTCTACAGTATGAGTGATTATTCATGTCGATGAGAACTAGGACCTCACAGTACTCTACAGTATGAGTGATTATACTATACATGTTGATGAGAACTAGAACCCTCACAGTACTGTACAGTATGAGTGATTATACTACATGTTGATGAGAACTAGAACCCTCACAGTACTGTACAGTGTGAGTGATTATACTATACCTGTTGATGAGAACTAGAACCCTCACAGTACTTAACAGTATGAGTGATTATACTATACATGTTGATGAGAACTAGAACCTTCACAGTAATGTACAGTATGAGTGATTATACATGTTGATGAGAACTAGGACCTCACAGTACTCTACAGTATGAGTGATTATTCATGTTGATGAGAACTAGGACCTCACATTACTCTACAGTATGAGTGATTATACTATACATGTTGATGAGAACTAGGACCTCACAGTACTGTACAGTATGAGTGATTATACTATACATGTTGATGAGAACTAGAACCCTCACAGTACTGTACAGTATGAGTGATTATACTATACATGTTGGTGAGAACTATAACCCTCACAGTACTGTACAGTATGAGTGATTATACTATACATGTTGATGAGAACTAGAACCCTCACAGTACTGTACAGTATGAGTGATTATACATGTTGATGAGAACTAGAACCCTCACAGTACTGTACAGTATGAGTGATTATACTACATGTTGATGAGAACTAGAACCATCACAGTACTGTACAGTATGAGTGATTATACTATGCATGTTGATGAGAACTAGAACCCTCACAGTACTGTACAGTATGAGTGATTATACTATACATGTTGATGAGAACTAGGACCTCACAGTACTGTACAGTATGAGTGTTATACTATACATGTTGATGAGAACTAGGACCTCACAGTACTGTACAGTATGAGTGATTATACATGTTGATGAGAACTAGAACCCTCACAGTACTGTACAGTATGAGTGATTATGCATGTTGATGAGAACTAGGACCTCACAGTACTGTACAGTATGAGTGATTATACTACATGTTGATGAGAACTACAACCCTCACAGTACTGTACAGTATGAGTGATTATACTACATGTTGATGAGAACTAGAACCCTCACAGTACTGTACAGTATGAGGGATTATACTACATGTTGATGAGAACTAGAACCTCCACAGTACTGTACAGTATGAGTGATTATACGATACATGTTGATGAGAACTAGAACCCTCACAGTACTGTACAGTATGAGTGATTATACATGTTGATGAGAACTAGAACCCTCACAGTACTGTACAGTATGAGTGATTATACTACATGTTGATGAGAACTAGAACCTTCACAGTAATGTACAGTATGAGTGATTATACTACATATTGATGAGAACTAGAACCCTCACAGTACTGTACAGTATGAGTGATTATACTACATGTTGATGAGAACTAGAACCCTCACAGTACTGTACAGTATGAGTGATTATACTTCATGTTGATGAGAACTAGAACCCTCACAGTACTGTACAGTATGAGTGATTATACTACATGTTGATGAGAACTAGAACCCTCACAGTACTGTACAGTATGAGTGATTATACTACATGTTGATGAGAACTAGAACCTTCACAGTACTGTACAGTATGAGTGATTATACGATACATGTTGATGAGAACTAGAACCCTCACAGTACTGTACAGTTTGAGTGATTATACATGTTGATGAGAACTAGAACCCTCACAGTACTGTACAGTATGAGTGATTATACTACATGTTGATGAGAACTAGAACCTTCACAGTAATGTACAGCATGAGTGATTATACTACATGTTGATGAGAACTAGAACCCTCACAGTACTGTACAGTATGAGTGATTATACATGTTGATGAGAACTAGAACCCTCACAGTACTGTACAGTATGAGTGATTATACATGTTGATGAGAACTAGAACCCTCACAGTACTGTACAGTATGAGTGATTATGCATGTTGATGAGAACTAGGACCTCACAGTACTGTACAGTATGAGTGATTATACTATACATGTTGATGAGAACTAGAACCCTCACAGTACTGTACAGTATGAGTGATTATACTACATATTGATGAGAACTAGACCCCTCACAGTACTGTACAGTATGAGTGATTATACTACATGTTGAAGAGATCTAGAACCCTCACAGTACTGTACAGTATGAGTGATTATACTATACATGTTGATGAGAACTATAACCATCACAGACCTGTACAGTATGAGTGATTATACTACATGTTGATGAGAACTAGAACCATCACAGTACTGTACAGTATGAGTGATTATACTATACATGTTGATGAGAACTAGAACCCTCACAGTACTGTACAGTATGAGTGATTATGCTATACATGTTGTTGAGAACTAGACCCCTCACAGTACTCTACAGTATGAGTGATTATACTATACATGTTGATGAGAACTAGGACCTCACAGTACTGTACAGTATGAGTGTTATACTATACATGTTGATGAGAACTAGGACCTCACAGTACTGTACAGTATGAGTGATTATACATGTTGATGAGAACTAGAACCCTCACAGTACTGTACAGTATGAGTGATTATGCATGTTGATGAGAACTAGGACCTCACAGTACTGTACAGTATGAGTGATTATACTATACATGTTGATGAGAACTAGAACCCTCACAGTACTGTACAGTATGAGTGATTATACTACATATTGATGAGAACTAGACCCCTCACAGTACTGTACAGTATGAGTGATTATACTACATGTTGATGAGAACTAGAACCTTCACAGTACTGTACAGTATGAGTGATTATACGATACATGTTGATGAGAACTAGACCCTTCACAGTACTGTACAGTATGAGTGATTATACTACATGTTGATGAGAACTAGTACCTAACAGTACTGTACAGTGTGAGTGATTATACTACATGTTGATGAGAACTACAACCCTCACAGTACTGTACAGTATGAGTGATTATACTACATGTTGATGAGAACTAGAACCCTCACAGTACTGTACATTATGAGTGATTATACTACATGTTGATGAGAACTAGAACCTTCACAGTACTGTACAGTATGAGTGATTATACGATACACGTTGATGAGAACTAGAACCCTCACAGTACTGTACAGTATGAGTGATTATACATGTTGATGAGATCTAGAACCCTCACAGTACTGTACAGTATGAGTGATTATACTACATGTTGATGAGAACTAGAACCTTCACAGTAATGTACAGTATGAGTGATTATACTACATATTGATGGGAACTAGAACCCTCACAGTACTGTACAGTATGAGTGATAATACTACATGTTGATGAGAACTAGAACCCTCACACTACTGTACAGTATGAGTGATTATACTTCATGTTGATGAGAACTAGAACCCTCACAGTACTCTACAGTATGAGTGATTATACGATACATGTTGTTGAGAACTAGAACCCTCACAGTACTGTACAGTATGAGTGATTACACATGTTGATGAGAACTAGAACCCTCACAGTACTGTACAGTATGAGTGATTATACTACATGTTGATGAGAAGTAGAACCTTCACAGTAATGTACAGTATGAGTGATTATACTACATGTTGATGAGAACTAGAACCCTCACAGTACTGTACAGTATGAGTGATTATACTACATGTTGATGAGAACTAGAACCCTCACAGTACTGTAGATTATGAGTGATTATACTATACAAGTTGATGAGAACTAGGACCTCACAGTACTGTACGGTATGAGTGATTATACTACATGTTGATGAGAACTAGAACCCTCACAGTACTGTACAGTATGAGTGATTATACATGTTGATGAGAACTAGGACCTCACAGTACTGTACAGTATGAGTGATTTTACTATACATGTTGATGAGAACTAGGACCTCACAGTACTGTACAGTATGAGTGATTGTACTATACATGTTGATGGGAACTAGAACCTTCACAGTACTGTACAGTATGAGTGATTATACATGTTGATGAGAACTAGGACCTCACAGTACTGTACAGTATGAGTGATTATACAATACATGTTGATGAGAACGAGAACCCTCACAGTACTGTACAGTATGAGTGATTATACTACATGTTGATGAGAACTAGAACCTTCACAGTATTGTACAGTATGAGTGATTATACTACATATTGAAGAGAACTAGAACCCTCACAGTACTGTACAGTATGAGTGATTATACTACATGTTGATGAGAACTAGAACCCTCACAGTACTGTACAGTATGAGTGATTATACTTCATGTTGATGAGAAGTAGAACCTTCACAGTACTGTACAGTATGAGTGATTATACTACATGTTGATGAGAACTAGAACCCTCACAGTACTGTACAGTATGAGTGATTATACATGTTGATGAGAACTAGAACCCTCACAGTACTGTACAGTATGAGTGATTTTACTATACATGTTGATGAGAACTAGGACCTCACAGTACTGTACAGTATGAGTGATTATACTACATGTTGATGAGAACTAGAACCATCACAGTACTGTACAGTATGAGTGATTATACTACATGTTGATGAGAACTAGAACCCTCACAGTACTGTACAGTGTGAGTGATTATACTATACAAGTTGATGAGAACTAGGATCTCACAGTACTGTACAGTATGAGTGATTATACATGTTGATGAGAACTAGAACCCTCACAGTACTGTACAGTATGAGTGATTATGCATGTTGATGAGAACTAGGACCTCACAGTACTGTACAGTATGAGTGATTATACTATACATGTTGATGAGAACTAGAACCCTCACAGTACTGTACAGTATGAGTGATTATACTACATATTGATGAGAACTAGACCCCTCACAGTACTGTACAGTATGAGTGATTATACTACATGTTGAAGAGATCTAGAACCCTCACAGTACTGTACAGTATGAGTGATTATACTATACATGTTGATGAGAACTAGAACCATCACAGTACTGTACAGTATGAGTGATTATACTACATGTTGATGAGAACTAGAACCATCACAGTACTGTACAGTATGAGTGATTATACTATACATGTTGATGAGAACTAGAACCCTCACAGTACTGTACAGTATGAGTGATTATACTATACATGTTGTTGAGAACTAGACCCCTCACAGTACTCTACAGTATGAGTGATTATACTATACATGTTGATGAGAACTATGACCTCACAGTACTGTACAGTATGAGTGTTATACTATACATGTTGATGAGAACTAGGACCTCACAGTACTGTACAGTATGAGTGATTATACATGTTGATGAGAACTAGAACCCTCACAGTACTGTACAGTATGAGTGATTATGCATGTTGATGAGAACTAGGACCTCACAGTACTGTACAGTATGAGTGATTATACTATACATGTTGATGAGAACTAGAACCCTCACAGTACTGTACAGTAAGAGTGATTATACTACATATTGATGAGAACTAGACCCCTCACAGTACTGTACAGTATGAGTGATTATACTACATGTTGATGAGAACTAGAACCTTCACAGTACTGTACAGTATGAGTGATTATACGATACATGTTGATGAGAACTAGACCCCTCACAGTACTGTACAGTATGAGTGATTATACTACATGTTGATGAGAACTAGAACCCTCACAGTACTGTACAGTATGAGTGATTATACTACATGTTGATGAGAACTAGAACCTTCTCAGTACTGTACAGTATGAGTGATTATACTATATGTTGATGAGAACTAGAACCCTCACAGTACTGTACAGTATGAGTGATTATACTATACATGTTGATGAGAACTATGACCTCACAGTACTGTACAGTATGAGTGTTATACTATACATGTTGATGAGAACTAGACCCCTCACAGTACTGTACAGTATGAGTGATTATACTATATGTTGATGAGAACTAGAACCCTCACAGTACTGTACAGTATGAGTGATTATACTATACATGTTGATGAGAACTATGACCTCACAGTACTGTACAGTATGAGTGTTATACTATACATGTTGATGAGAACTAGGACCTCACAGTACTGTACAGTATGAGTGATTATACATGTTGATGAGAACTAGAACCCTCACAGTACTGTACAGTATGAGTGATTATGCATGTTGATGAGAACTAGGACCTCACAGTACTGTACAGTATGAGTGATTATACTACATGTTGATGAGAACTAGAACCTTCACAGTACTGTACAGTATGAGTGATTATACGATACATGTTGATGAGAACTAGACCCCTCACAGTACTGTACAGTATGAGTGATTATACTACATGTTGATGAGAACTAGTACCTCACAGTACTGTACAGTGTGAGTGATTATACTACATGTTGAGGAGAACTACAACCCTCACAGTACTGTACAGTATGAGTGATTATACTACATGTTGATGAGAACTAGAACCCTCACAGTACTGTACAGTATGAGTGATTATACTACATGTTGATGAGAACTAGAACCTTCACAGTACTGTACAGTATGAGTGATTATACTATATGTTGATGAGAACTAGAACCCTCACAGTACTGTACAGTATGAGTGATTATACATGTTGATGAGAACTAGAACCCTCACAGTACTGTACAGTATGAGTGATTATACTACATGTTGATGAGAACTAGAACCTTCACAGTAATGTACAGTATGAGTGATTATACTACATATTGATGAGAACTAGAACCCTCACAGTACTGTACAGTATGAGTGATAATACTACATGTTGATGAGAACTAGAACCCTCACAGTACTGTACAGTATGAGTGATTATACTTCATGTTGATGAGAACTAGAACCCTCACAGTACTATACAGTATGAGTGATTATACTACATGTTGATGAGAACTAGAACCCTCACAGTACTGTACAGTATGAGTGATTATACTACACGTTGATGAGAACTAGAACCTTCACAGTACTGTACAGTTTGAGTGATTATACGATACATGTTGATGAGAACTAGAACCCTCACAGTACTGTACAGTATGAGTGATTACACATGTTGATGAGAACTAGAACCCTCACAGTACTGTACAGTATGAGTGATTATACTACATGTTGATGAGAAGTAGAACCTTCACAGTAATGTACAGTATGAGTGATTATACTACATGTTTATGAGAACTAGAACCCTCACAGTACTGTACAGTATGAGTGATTATACTACATGTTTATGAGAACTAGAACCCTCACAGTACTGTACAGTATGAGTGATTATACTACATGTTTATGAGAACTAGAACCCTCACAGTACTGTACAGTATGAGTGATTATACTACATGTTGATGAGAACTAGAACCCTCACAGTACTGTAGATTATGAGTGATTATACTATACAAGTTGATGAGAACTAGGACCTCACAGTACTGTACAGTATGAGTGATTATACTACATGTTGATGAGAACTAGAACCCTCACAGTACTGTACAGTATGAGTGATTATACTACATGTTTATGAGAACTAGAACCATCACAGTACTGTACAGTATGAGTGATTATACTATACATGTTGATGAGAACTAGAACCATCACAGTACTGTACAGTATGAGTGATTATACTACATGTTGATGAGAACTAGAACCCTCACAGTACTGTACAGTGTGAGTGATTATACTATACATGTTGATGAGAACTAGAACCCTCACAGTACTGTACAGTATGAGTGATTATACATGTTGATGAGAACTAGGACCTCACAGTACTGTACAGTATGAGTGATTTTACTATACATGTTGATGAGAACTAGGACCTCACAGTACTGTACAGTATGAGTGATTGTACTATACATGTTGATGGGAACTAGAACCTTCACAGTACTGTACAGTATGAGTGATTATACATGTTGATGAGAACTAGGACCTCACAGTACTGTAGAGTATGAGTGATTATACTATACATGTTGATGAGAACTAGAACCCTCACAGTACTGTACAGTATGAGTGATTATACTACATGTTGATGAGAACTAGAACCTTCACAGTAATGTACAGTATGAGGGATTATACTACATATTGAAGAGAACTAGAACCCTCACAGTACTGTACAGTATGAGTGATTATACTACATGTTGATGAGAACTAGAACCCTCACAGTACTGTACAGTATGAGTGATTATACTTCATGTTGATGAGAACTAGAACCTTCACAGTACTGTACAGTATGAGTGATTATACTACATGTTGATGAGAACTAGAACATTCACAGTATTGTACAGTATGAGTGATTATACGACATGTTGATGAGAACTAGAACCCTCACAGTACTGTACATTATGAGTGATTATACATGTTGATGAGAACTAGAACCCTCACAGTACTGAAAAGTATGAGTGATTTTACTATACATGTTGATGAGAACTAGGACCTCACAGTACTGTACAGTATGAGTGATTATACTACATGTTGATGAGAACTAGAACCATCACAGTACTGTACAGTATGAGTGATTATACTACATGTTGATGAGAACTAGAACCCTCACAGTACTGTACAGTATGAGTGATTATACTATACAAGTTGATGAGAACTAGGACCTCACAGTACTGTACAGTATGAGTGATTATACTATATGTTGATGAGAACTAGAACCCTCACAGTACTGTACAGTATGAGTGATTATACTACATGTTGATGAGAACTAGAACCATCACAATACTGTACAGTATGAGTGATTATACTACATGTTGATGAGAACTAGAACCCTCACAGTACTGTACAGTATGAGTGATTATACTACATGTTGAAGAGATCTAGAACCCTCACAGTACTGTACAGTATGAGTGATTATACTTTACATGTTGATGAGAACTAGAACCATCACAGTACTGTACAATATGAGTGATTATACAACATGTTGATGAGAACTAGAACCATCACAGTACTGTACAGTATGAGTGATTATACTATACATGTTGATGAGAACTAGAACCTTCACAGTACTGTACAGTATGAGTTATTATACTATACATGTTGATGAGAACTAGACCCCTCACAGTACTCTACAGTATGAGTGATTATACTATACATGTTGATGAGAACTAGGACCTCACAGTTGTGTACAGTATGAGTGATTATACATGTTGATGAGAACTAGAACCCTCACAGTACTGTACAGTATGAGTGATTATGCATGTTGATGAGAACTAGGACCTCACAGTACTGTACAGTATGAGTGATTATACTATACATGTTGATGAGAACTAGAACCCTCACAGTACTGTACAGTATGAGTGATTATGCTACATATTGATGAGAACTAGACCCCTCACAGTACTGTACAGTATGAGTGATTATACTACATGTTGAAGAGATCTAGAACCCTCACAGTACTGTACAGTATGAGTGATTATACTATACATGTTGATGAGAACTAGAACCATCACAGTACTGTACAGTATGAGTGATTATACTACATGTTGATGAGAACTAGAACCATCACAGTACTGTACAGTATGAGTGATTATACTATACATGTTGATGAGAACTAGAACCCTCACAGTACTGTACAGTATGAGTGATTATACAATACATGTTGTTGAGAACTAAACCCCTCACAGTACTCTACAGTATGAGTGATTATACTATTCATGTTGATGAGAACTAGGACCTCACAGTACTGTACAGTATGAGTGTTATACTATACATGTTTATGAGAACTAGGACCTCACAGTACTGTACAGTATGAGTGATTATACATGTTGATGAGAACTAGAACCCTCACAGTACTGTACAGTATGAGTGATTATGCATGTTGATGAGAACTAGGACCTCACAGTACTGTACAGTATGAGTGATTATACTATACATGTTGATGAGAACTAGAACCCTCACAGTACTGTACAGTATGAGTGATTATACTACATATTGATGAGAACTAGACCCCTCACAGTACTGTACAGTATGAGTGATTATACTACATGTTGATGAGAACTAGAACCTTCACAGTACTGTACAGTATGAGTGATTATACGATACATGTTGATGAGAACTAGACCCCTCACAGTACTGTACAGTATGAGTGATTATACTACATGTTGATGAGAACTAGTACCTCACAGTACTGTACAGTGTGAGTGATTATACTACATGTTGATGAGAACTACAACCCTCACAGTACTGTACAGTATGAGTGATTATACTACATGTTGATGAGAACTAGAACCCTCACAGTACTGTACAGTATGAGTGATTATACTACATGTTGATGAGAACTAGAACCTTCACAGTACTGTACAGTATGAGTGATTATACGATACACGTTGATGAGAACTAGAACCCTCACAGTACTGTACAGTATGAGTGATTATACATGTTGATGAGAACTAGAACCCTCACAGTACTGTACAGTATGAGTGATTATACTACATGTTGATGAGAACTAGAACCTTCACAGTAATGTACAGTATGAGTGATTATACTACATACTGATGAGAACTAGAACCCTCACAGTACTGTACAGTATGAGTGATAATACTACATGGTGATGAGAACTAGAACCCTGACAGTACTGTACAGTATGAGTGATTATACTTCATGTTGATGAGAACTAGAACCCTCACAGTACTGTACAGTATGAGTGATTATACTACATGTTGATGAGAACTAGAACCCTCACGGTACTGTTCAGTATGAGTGATTATACTACACGTTGATGAGAACTAGAACCTTCACAGTACTGGACAGTTTGAGTGATTATACGATACATGTTGATGAGAACTAGAACCCTCACAGTACTGTACAGTATGAGTGATTACACATGTTGATGAGAACTAGAACCCTCACAGTACTGTACAGTATGAGTGATTATACTACATGTTGATGAGAACTAGAACCTTCACAGTAATGTACAGTATGAGTGATTATACTACATGTTGATGAGAACTAGAACCCTCACAGTACTGTACAGTATGAGTGATTATACTACATGTTGATGAGAACTAGAACCCTCACAGTACTGTAGATTATGAGTGATTATACTATACAAGTTGATGAGAACTAGGACCTCACAGTACTGTACAGTATGAGTGATTATACTACATGTTGATGAGAACTAGAACCCTCACAGTACTGTACAGTATGAATGATTATACTACATGTTGATGAGAACTAGAACCATCACAGTACTGTACAGTATGAGTGATTATACTACATGTTGATGAGAACTAGAACCCTCACAGTACTGTACAGTATGAGTGATTATACTACATGTTGAAGAGATCTAGAACCCTCACAGTACTGTACAGTATGAGTGATTATACTATACATGTTGATGAGAACTAGAACCATCACAGTACTGTACAGTATGAGTGATTATACTACATGTTGATGAGAACTAGAACCATCACAGTACTGTACAGTATGAGTGATTATACTACATGTTGATGAGAACTAGACCCCTCACAGTACTGTACAGTATGAGTGATTATACATGTTGATGAGAACTAGGACCTCACAGTACTGTACAGTATGAGTGATTATACATGTTGATGAGAACTAGGACCTCACAGTACTGTACAGTATGAGTGATTATACATGTTGATGAGAACTAGGACCCTCACAGTACTGTACAGTATGAGTGATTATACATGTTGATGAGAACTAGAACCCTCACAGTACTGTACAGTATGAGTGATTTTACTATACATGTTGATGAGAACTAGACCCCTCACAGTACTGTACAGTATGAGTGATTATACTACATGTTGATGAGAACTAGGACCTCACAGTACTGTACAGTATGAGTGATTATACATGTTGATGAGAACTAGGACCTCACAGTACTGTACAGTATGAGTGATTATACATGTTGATGAGAACTAGAACCATCACAGTACCGTACAGTATGAGTGATTATACTACATGTTGATGAGAACTAGAACCCTCACAGTACTGTACAGTATGAGTGATTATACATGTTGATGAGAACTAGGACCTCACAGTACTATACAGTATGAGTGATTATACATGTTGATGAGAACTAGGACCTCACAGTACTGTACAGTATGAGTGATTATACATGTTGATGTTTTTTTGCAGCCCTGGAATATCAGGAATTTGTTTTTTGTTGACACTTTTTATTTTTCACAAGTAAATTACTATATGCAAAGATATAGAAAAAAAGGCTATTGAAGCAAATTGCTGCAGTTCTGGTTCATTCTTTCTACATATACTTTAGTACAGTAAATAAAGTGATCAGGTGTTATTATTTTTCTATAATGAAATACTGATTTATGAAAAGTTCATCATTGATGTAATGCTCCCTGCTATTGTTTTGATGTCAGTGTGTTATGTGAGACCGTATGCTTTCTGAGTGAGAATTGTTGCCAGTGTTATGGTCAAACGAGCTTATTTTGAAACATGTATGAAGTGTTTTGGTGGTTTGAGTGAGTTTTGGAGGTGAGATGAACTGTTTGGCCAAGATGCATGTTGGTAATGCAGACTGTGTGAAGAGTTTTGAAAAAGTGGCTTCAGTTGAAAGATGCTTTTTAGCAATTGAAAAAAACTGTAAAACAGCTCCTTTTTTTAGCTTCATCTTGGCTCACTGACTGACCACTGCAGAAGTGCTGTCCTTCTCAGCTGTACCTGACACTGACTGACCACTGCAGAAGTGCTGTCCTTCTCAGCTCTACCTGACACTGACTGACCACTGCAGAACTGCTGTCCTTCTCAGCTCTACCTGACACTGACTGACCACTGCAGAAGTGCTGTCCTTCTCACCTCTACCTGACACTGACATCACAATGGTTCACCATGGAATTGAGTGTTCTATTACAGATTCTACATTCTATTGATAGAATTCTGACATTAATTATTAACTCATTTAGTAGCGTTTTAATTGAGTGATCATTACATACTATGTTAACAGTAGATGACAACTTACCAGTCTTTTCCATAAAACCTGTGCATTTATGTCACTACACTGAAAAGACAGCAATTCACTTGACTAATTCATAGGTCTAAAACTGTACTGCACACTGTCAGGGAATTCCAATATTAGCTACATTACCTCATTACCTCACTACCTTTCACATACCTGCAAAGGTCCATCATCACAGACAAACAAGTCTCAAAGGAAGTGAAAGTGAAAGACGTGTTTCTCACTCACCTGCGTTACATCACTTCATTTCCTCAGTCCCTACTCGGTCACATCATCTGTAGCCCATTCCCCAAGTATTGCTGAATAATAACATAAAACTAGTAAAGGCTTATATGAAACCATTTTCATTTCACTGCCGTTTATTGCGCAATTACCTACAATGTTTACATTTATAAAGTTATGGATAAGAAGGATAATAATTGCAATCAAAGTGAAGAGATTGATTTTGAAATGGGATGGTTGAGGCTACAAGATACAGATTATATTAAGAAAAACTGTTGGCAACTATAAAAAAAACTTTAAAAGAATGCATGAAAGTCTTGGGATGTGTACGCAGCACATGGAAGTAAGACAAATAAAGTTAGGCCATGTCTGAACAGTCCTCTATTATCATGCCTTGTTTAGGTTAGATTAGAAAGTGGTTGAGTTCCTCGTTCTGTCTGTCTGTACTTTTCTCAACGGGGAAATTTTATTGGATGCTAAATGTCATCGACATTGACACATATTAAAAAGCCACTGTTTAGACTTCAGCGTTATTCAGAGGACGTGTTGATCAGAAGATGTTTGATTGCTGTCTAAAGGTATGAACAATTTACTTTTAAATTAACTTGTTGGCCTATGAATTTATTATGCAGATCAATTATTCATTTTGTACTTCATATTTTATTCGTTATGAACACTTGCATGGGTAGAATCTTAGATTTTTATATTTAAACTGATTTGACTGAACATTATTCTCTCTCTCTCTCTCCTTGCCTCATACTCTGTCTCCCAGATGAGGTTTACTTTACTAAGCATCCTGCCTACTTTACTGGGCGTTCTAATCCTACACCAGGCAAAAAGCCAAAGCCCCAAGTTCACTCAGAGCAGCTGGAATCTTCTACCCAACGGTAGGAAATCATCATCTCTGACCAGTACATGTATATTACTGTCATCTGTTAGATCAGTACAGTTTGTCACAATAATGTCAGCCTGTACACTTGTCAGTATGTTGTCAACTCATTATTAAGTGTAGTATATGCGTTTCCAGTCTGGTATAGTACAGTACTTTCAGAAAGTATTCATACCCCTTGACTGATTCCACGCACAATACCACATATCATACATAAGTATTCACACATTGAGTCAATACTTGTTATAATCACCTTTGGAAAGGATTACAGATGTGAGTTTTTCTAGGTAAGTCTCTATGAGTTTTGCACACCTGGATTGTACAATATTTGCACATTATTCTTTAAAGAATTCTTCAAGCTCTGTCAAGTTGGTTGTTGATCACTGTTAGACAGCCATTTTCAAGTCTTTCCATAGATTTTCAAGACGATTTAATTCAAAACTGTAACTAGGCCACTCAGGAACATTCAATATAATCTTGGTAAACAACTCCTGCTAAAAGGTAAATTTGTCTCCCAGTGTCTGTTGAAAAGCAGAATGAATCAGGTTTTGCGTTAGTATTTTGCCTGTGCTTTGCTCTATTCCGTTTCTTTATTTAGGCTTGCCATAACAAAGGGATTGAATACTTATTGACTCAAGAAATTTCAGCTTTTCAATTTTAATTAAGTTGTATAATGTTCTAAAAACAAAATTCTACTTTTATATTATAGGGCATTGTGTGTAGGCCAGTTACACAAAATCTCAGTTTAAATCATTTTAAATTCAGACTGTAACACAACAAAATGTGGAAAAAGTCAAGGGGTGTTAATACTTTTCACTGTATATAAAGATCACTTACTGTAGTTCTATTTTGGTTTTGCCAGTCCGGTGTATAAAGGTATGTTTATGTCAGTTCATCTTAAGGCCATATACAGTTGAGGTACTTTAGATGTTTGTGTTGATGAGCTACAGTCAGATCCAAAAATATTGGCACCCTTGAAAAAGATGAGCAAAAAATAATGTATAAAATACATAATACAAATAGTGAACTACTGTATCTTGTACGCTCAAACAGATGGAATAATTATATTCTTTTATACCAATACAATTAGTCAGAGAAAGAGATTTTGTTCAACAAATATGTTTTTTTTCTCTCAAAAAGCTAGGGATCAAAATGATTTGCACCCCTGTTTTTAATAGGATAACGGCACTGAGCTTTTTTCTAAAATGTTTTGAGATTGGAAAACACATTGGAAAGGATACTAGACCTTTCCATTCCTCCATACAGAACCTGTCCAGATACTTGATATCCTTTGTCTGCGCTTATGGGCTGGACACTTCAATTCAAACCACAGGTTCCCGATGGGGTTCAAGTCCGTAGACTGAGAAGGCCATTACAAAATCTTGATTTTGTGGTCAATTTAGAAAAAGGTTCAGTGCCGTTATCCTTGCAGCATTGAAAGGTATTGACAACAGGGTTGCCAATCATTTTTACCAATCTATTTGAAAAAAAAGTATGCTTGTTACATGAAATCTCTGAGCAGTTGTATTAGTATAAAATAATATAATTCTCAAAAGAATTTGAGCATGTAACAAATTAGTTCAGAATTTGAGCATGTAACAAATATAGTTCAGTATTTTTATGATATATTTTATACAGTATTTGTTGCTCCTCTTTATCAAGGGTGGCAATAATGTTTGACCTGACTGTATATGTTGGTGTTGATTGAAGTGTGTGTTGTCACCAGTTGTTGTGGTGAACGTAGACGGATCGCTGGTACAGCATCCTCTAACCTGCATGGGTTCCTTCGACCGAGAGGAGGAGGGTTGGAGGAGAGACAATGACTGGGTGTGGCGGAGAGATGGAGAGGAGGATGAGGAGATCATATGGATGATGGGTGAAGAGGAGAAGAAGAAGGGGAATAGCTTCCTTGTCAACCTGGAAGAGAGAACTGGAGGGGGGATATTTACATGTCACAGCCTGGATAGAACCCTCCTGAAGAAAACTACGGTGCTGGTCAAACACTTGGACGAACAGAAACGCATTCTAGAAGGATCCACCAGAACAGGTATACAGGATATCTGTCTGTCTGTCATCCGAAATCAAGTAAAATATTGTTTTTCCATTCATTATCCAATTGTAACATTACATCTTCTGTCTCTCTTCTGTTTGTTTGTTTCTATTCTAAGGCTATATGAAATGTTCAACACGGAACTACCAAGGAGAATTCCACTGCTCCTGGAAATTCACCCCTACACGTGTTGGGACTGTTATGTTTGTCAAAGTGGCACGGTACTATCACCACCAACCTTTTCAATGTATTACTACTACACTATTGGAAAGTAGAACCATGCAGGGTTCTTCCATTTGAACCATTTTTGGTTCTGGATAGAACCCTTTGCAGAGGATTCTATCTAAAACCCTCTATGTAGGGTTCTTTAAAGAACCCCCTGTAATATATACTATGGTTCTACCTAGAATCCTCTATGAAGGGTTCTGCCTAGAACCGTCTATAATGGGTTGGTTTGATGCTTCATGTTTCGGAGGACGCGTGACTCGACTGTCGTCTCCTGAGCCCGTTGGGGAGTTGCGGCGATGAGACAAGATCCACATTGAGAGAAGGGGATCAAATACAAAAAAATATGAATAATTCTCTCTCTGCAATAGAGCATGCTGGGGAATATTATATATGGTTCTATGTGGAACCCTTCTTGCCTTCCAAAGAATCATTCTTGCCTTCCGAAGAATCATCAAAGAACCCTTTCTTACAAAAATGGTTCTTAGGATGTTAAATGGTCTAGGTAGAACCCTTTGTCTTACAAAGAACTCCTGTCTTCCAAAAAGGGTTCTTCTGATTGAAGTGGTTCTTGGTAGAATCCTTTCCCTCCTCACAGAACCCGTTTGGAACCCTTTTTTTCCAAGAGTGTAAACATTCTATGGGTCTGACTGTTGTATAGTGCTACAGTGCTGTATGGCCTATAACATCTGACTATTGTATAGTGGTGTATGGCCTATAACAGGTGACTATTGTATAGTGCTATAGTGCTGTATGGCCTATAATAACATGTGACTGTTGTATAGTGCTACAGTGCTGTATAGACTATAACATGTGACTATTGTATAGTGCTATAGTGCTGTATAGACTATAACATGTGACTATTGTATAGTGCTACAGTGCTGTATAGACTATAACATGTGACTATTGTATAGTGCTATAGTGCTGTATAGACTATAACATGTGACTATTGTAAAGTGCTATAGTGCTGTATGGCCTATAACATCTGACTATTGTATAGTGGTGTATGGCCTATAACAGGTGACTATTGTATAGTGCTATAGTGCTGTATGGCCTATAATAACATGTGACTGTTGTATAGTGCTACAGTGCTGTATAGACTATAACATGTGACTATTGTATAGTGCTATAGTGCTGTATAGACTATAACATGTGACTATTGTATAGTGCTACAGTGCTGTATAGACTATAACATGTGACTATTGTATAGTGCTACAGTGCTGTATAGACTATAACATGTGACTATTGTATAGTGCTATAGTGCTGTATAGACTATAACATGTGCATAATAACTTACAGTATTGACTTGACTTCAAATTAAATATTACTGAATGGACTACTGCAATGTTACTCTACTTTTAGTCATCCATTTATTGTATTTTCTATAGTGGCCTGTCTGATACGGAGAACATCAGCTGTTCTGTGGACGCCAGTGGACAGCAGTGGACTTGCTCATCTTCGTCTGGCCAGAGTGACATCATGTGTTCTGTGAACAGTAGTGGACTGGGGGTGTCCTGTGTGGACAGACAGTATTGTCCATATGCTGAGGAGACTGACCGGATCACCCTGACCATCTACATGAGGACTAACTACCTGCTGGAGGAATACTCCCAACGCTTCTACTTATCAGACATAGGTGAGGACACACACACACAACACTTCTACTTATCAGACATAGGTGAGGACACACACACACACACACAACACTTCTACTTATCAGACATAGGTGAGGACACACACACACACACACAACACTTCTACTTATCAGACATAGGTGAGGACACACACACACACACACACACAACACTTCTACTTATCAGACATAGGTGAGGACACACACACACAACGCTTCTACTTATCAGACATAGGTGAGGACACACACACACACACACAGACACAACACTTCTACTTATCAGACATAGGTGAGGACACACACACACACACACACACAACACTTCTACTTATCAGACATAGGTGAGGACACACACACACACACACACACAACGCTTCTACTTATCAGACATAGGTGAGGACACACACACACACACACAACACTTCTACTTATCAGACATAGGTGAGGACACACACACACACACACACACACAGACACAACACTTCTACTTATCAGACATAGGTGAGGACACACACACACACACACAGACACAACACTTCTACTTATCAGACATAGGTGAGTGTTAAATAGGGACCTTGGTGCAGTCATAAGGGCAGACATGTTGCAAGAGGCTGGCAGGATCATGTGTACAAGTTGTGATTTTAGGCTACTTAAAGGTGACAATAATGGTCTAGATGTGCACTTCACTATATTTACCAACTAATAAAACAATTATATTTACAAACTTCACAATGTAAGTGGTCTCTGAAAAGAAAATGCTTCGGAGCTGGTAAACCTGTCTATCCCGTAACAAACATTAAGAATGCAGAAACAAAGCTGTCTAAGATGGCAGGAGTTTGTAGAGCACTAGTGCAGAGACGCACCACTAAAGTCTTCGTCACCACCTCCATATACACTGAATAAAAATATAAACGCAACATGTGAAGTGTAGAAATACCTGAAATTTTCCAGATGCACAAAAGGCTTATTTCTCTCAAATTCTGTTCACAAATTTGTTTACATCCCTACTGGTGAGCATTTGTCCTTTGGCAAAATAATCCACCCACCTGAAAGGTGTGGCATATCAAGAAGCTGATTAAACAGCATGAACCTTACACAGGTGCACCTTGTGCTGGGGACAATAAAGGCCACTTTAAAATATGCTGTTTTTTCACACAATACACAGATGTCTCAAGTTTTGAGGAAGCGTGCAATTGGCATGCTGCCTGCCGGAATGTCCACCAGAGCTGTTGCCAGAGAATTGAATGTTCATTTCTCTAGCATAAGCTGCCTCCACCGTCATAGTAGAGAATATGTCAGTACGTCAAACCTACCTCACAACTGCAGACCACGTGGATGGGCCTGGGTTAATAAATTTATTTCAATTAACTGATTTTCTTATATGAATTGTTACTCAGTAAAATCTTGGAATATGTTGCGTTCATATTTTTGTTAAGTATACAAATATCTTGCACATATATGTAGGCCTATCAGAAGATTATATGCTGAGAGTTTGTTGGTTTAAGTGCTACTGAAAGTTAGTTTGATAGTGCAGAGTGTTAGTAGAAGTTATGGTAATATTATCTATCCCACCTCTCTCCCTCTCTCCAGTGAAGCCAGACAATGTATACATTAAGGAGGTGAACAGCAGTACTATAGAGTGGAGCTATCCTGTCTCCTGGAACAGACCCATCTCCTACTTCCCCCTCTCCTTCCAGGTCAAAGAGATCGAAGGCAGAAAGTGCAAGAACGGGTGCACGTGTGATTCTCCCTACACAGAGGTGAGGACTACTATCTACATACTGTACATCCTACTAGCCCTTGTCTCCAGAGCTTGATGAGGGCCATTACACCAAGAGATCCAGACCCTGTACTAATAGGCTCATACTCTTCAACTAATAGACGTGGTCACTCTGGTCCCTGGTTCAATTCATTAGAGCACACCTTAGCAAAACGTTTTGCAACGAAAAGGAGCCTTTCTTATTGGACAAGTTCATGTAGTCCCTGCGTCAGGCCATTTTCCTCTATTTGGTGCTTAATGAATTAAATCCCTGTGTTCCTCAGGTCCACACCACAGAGAGCAGCCAGTGGTCAGTCAAGGCCAAGGTGACGGTGTGTGTCAGGGCCCAGGATGCCCTCTGTGACTCCCCCTGGAGCGACTGGACAGAGCACAGGTCAGTACCACACTCTCTAGTCTACTGTATTCAGGAGAACCTCTCCTCGGGGACCCCCAGCTGTTCCATGTAGTTGAACTATTGAAGAGTTAACACACCTGATTCAATTTGTCAACCAATCATCAAGCCCGTGAATACCACTGAATCAGGTGTGCTAGTTTAGGGCTACAACAACATAGTGAAACAGCTCCCGGAGTAGAGGGTTAAAATCCTCCTCTAGTCTACTGTTTAATTACGGAGACATTGTGCTCCATCCACACTACCAGGGTTAGGATCAATTTGGTTTTCCATTCAGTACATTCAGTAAGTGGATTGAAATTCCATTTCATAAATGGAAAATGCGCCTTTGTTTATCAATTCAAGAATTTAATTTCTGTGAAGACATTCCAGAACAACACGTTTTACAATATGATGCGATTTTTCAGACTCAGCAGCAAGGGAAGCAGGAGGGGGAGGCAGGAAAAGCAGAAGAAGAAGAAGCAGAAGAAGAAGAAGCAGAAGAAGAAGAAGAATGTGCCTCAATAGTATATCTTTACCATACTGATGGCCATCAAATATTAACCTATTTATTCACTCTAGTTTGTAGGCATTCACACGCTAAAACATCCACTATGACAAAGGTGTCTTAATTCACACGCTAAAACATCCACTATGACAAAGGTGTCTTAATTCACACGCTAAAACATCCACTATGACAAAGGTGTCTTAATTCACACGCTAAAACATCCACTATGACAAAGGTGTCTTAATTCACACGCTAAAACATCCACTATGACAAAGGTGTCTTAATTCACACGCTAAAACATCCACTATGACAAAGGTGTCTTAATTCACACGCTAAAACATCCACTATGACAAAGGTGTCTTAATTCACACGCTAAAACATCCACTATGACAAAGGTGTCTTAATTCACACGCTAAAACATCCACTATGACAAAGGTGTCTTAATTCACACGCTAAAACATCCACTATGACAAAGGTGTCTTAATTCACACGCTAAAACATCCACTATGACAAAGGTGTCTTAATTCACACGCTAAAACATCCACTATGACAAAGGTGTCTTAATTCACACGCTAAAACATCCACTATGACAAAGGTGTCTTAATTCACACGCTAAAACATCCACTATGACAAAGGTGTCTTAATTCACACGCTAAAACATCCACTATGACAAAGGTGTCTTAATTCACACGCTAAAACATCCACTATGACAAAGGTGTCTTAATTCACACGCTAAAACATCCACTATGACAAAGGTGTCTTAATTCACACGCTAAAACATCCACTATGACAAAGGTGTCTTAATTCACACGCTAAAACATCCACTATGACAAAGGTGTCTTAACCCTCCCGTTGTCTCGGCGGGTCAGAGCGACCCCGGGCAGTTCCGAGTTGATTGCCCGTGTCTGTGTGTGGGTCGGAGTGACCCCGGCAGCGTTAGCAAGGTGTATGTTGTAACCCTCCTGCCCCTGTGTGGGCGGGGTCATAGTGACGTCAGAGGGGTCAGAGTGACCCCGGCGGCGTTAGCAAGGTGTATGTTGTAACCCTCCTGCCCCTGCCCCTGTGTGGGCGGGGTCATAGTGACGTCAGAGGGGTCAGAGTGACCCTCGGCAGCGTCACCTGTCGCTTCCCCCGTGTCTGTGTGGGTCAGAGAGACCCCGGCAGGCCGGGGTCACAGTGACCCAACACCACCACCTGCTGGATACTAGTAAAAGGTCCTGCCCCAAAATTGACATTCTCAACATTCCGGGCAAGGGCCTGTGTCGAATACGGCGTGTCTGCCCCCAAACGGGCCCTTGGGCACCGTGTGAGTTTGGATATCGAATCTAAAAACGCCCCCCTACAAACTACTTTCCCTTGGTTGTGGAAATTGTGCCTTTCGGGTATGGCTGTTGTTAGACAACCTTCCCCTTGCCTCGGCGGGACAGAGTGACCACCGGCCAGCGTTCCGAGTCGATTCCCAGTGTCTGTGTGGGTTAGAGAGACCCCGGCAGCGTTTAGCAAGGTGTATGTTGTAACCCTCCTACCCCTGTCTGGGCCGGGTCACAGTGACCCGAGCCCTGTTGTAAGCCCTGCGTTATGAGTTGTTCCCCTCTGTTCCGGGGGCCTGGGGTCAGAGAGACCCCGGCGGCGTTAGCAAGGTGTTTGTTGTAAACCCTCCCCTCCTACCCCTGTCTGAGCCGGGTCGGAGTGACCCGGGGCCTGTGTTAGGAGTTGTTCCCCTCTGTCTGGGCCGGGTCGGAGTGACCCCGGCAGGGACCAGTTGTCCCCACCAACTCTGTGCACGACCTCGGTGCTATCACGCGGGTAGGCCAGCCGAGCGTCCCGGATGGGACCGAAGGGGCCAAGGGGCCGAAGGGGCGAAGGGGCGAAGGGCCGAAGGGCCGAAGGAGCAGGCAGGGCCGACCACGCGCCTCGTCCATTCGCGTGCCTCGTCCCATTCACGTGGCCACCGTAAGCAGGGCGTAGAGAGGCTACTAATATTGTCAGGAAGAAGAAGAAGAAGAAGAGGACGACGACGAGGACGACGACGAGGAGGAATACGACCCCGCCGAGCGTGAGCCCTCCGCCTACGACAGTAAGCAGGGCGTAGAGAGCCTACTAATATTGTCAGGAAGAAGAAGAAGAACAAGAACAACAACAACAAGAACAAGAACAACAACAACAACAACAAGAAGAAGAACAAGATGAGGACGATGATGAGGACGACGACGAGGACGACGGCGACGAGGAATACGACCCCGCCGAGCGTGTTGCCTCCGCCTACGACGCCTCGCAGTCCCGGTTTCAGCGCGGCTCAGGTCCTGGAACAGATATCCTCCAGCGTCGACCAAGAAGACGAAGAAGACTACTGCGATTCCGAAGAGGAGGACGTTTCGGAAGATGAAGACGGTGAGGAATACAACCCCGAGCGCGACGCGGACGACTACGGAGACGACTCGGCCTCGCGGTCGTGCTCCTCTTCGGAGGAAGAGCCGGAGGAAGATCCGGAGGAAGAGCCGGAGGGAGACGCGGCCGCTGCCCGAGAGGAGCGAGACAGAGAGCCAGATAGAGCCAGAGAGCCAGAGCGAGAAAGGGAGACGTTGCTGTCGAAAAACGGCAAAATCAAATGGTCCTCCGCGGCCTATCGCGGCCCGGACCGACCCCGCGCCATCCGCCCGCCCTGCCCCGCCGTGACGCCGGGCCCCACGGCCTACGCCGCGTCGCGAGCGCTCGACATCGAGTCCGCCTTCCGGCTGTTTGTCACACCGGCGATAGAAAGGATCATCGTGGACATGACCAATCTGCAGGGGGTGAGAAAATACGGCGACGGCTGGCGACCCATGGACTCCACCGACCTGCGCGCCTACGTAGGGCTGCTGATCCTAGCCGGCGTCTACAGGTCCCGAGGCGAGGCCGCGGCCAGCCTGTGGGACGCCGAGAGCGGCAGGACCGTGTTCCGCGCCACCATGCCGCTCAAGGCGTTTCACAAGTACTCGAGGCTGCTGCGATTCGACGACCGCCAGTCGAGACCCGCGAGACTCGCCACCGACAGACTGGCGGCCGTGAGAGAGGTGTGGGACCTGTGGGAGGAGCGGCTGCAGGCCCTCTACAACCCGGGGCCCGAAGTGACGGTGGACGAACAACTGGTCCCGTTCAGAGGTACCGTCTATGCATCTGTGTACGTACGCGTAGCGTAGAGAGCACGGGCAGTCTATGTATCTGTGTTTGTACGCGTGGCGTAGAGAGCACGGGCAGTCTATGTATCTGTGCATAGAGAGCGGTAGCAGTCAATGTATCTGCGTATGTACGCGTGGCGTAGAGAGCACGGGCAGTCTATGTATCTGTGCATAGAGAGCGGTAGCAGTCAATGTATCTGTGTATGTACGTGTAGTAGCACGGGCAGCGGTAGCAATCGGCAGTAGTAGCAATGGGCAGCAGTAGCAATGGGCAGTGGCACGGGCGGCGGCGGTGGCGGCTGCGTGTAACGTAAACGCAGTGCGCCCCGATGGTGAGCCTGTAACGATGACGCTGCTGCTAATCTCCTGCTAATCTCCTCTCCCTCTCCTCTCCCTCTCCTCTCCCTCTCCTCTCCCTCCCCTCTCCCTCGCCTCAAGGACGCTGTCCTTTCCGACAGTACATTCCCAGCAAGCCGGCCAAATACGGCATCAAGTCGTGGGTGGCCTGCGACGCCAAGTCCAGCTACGCTTGGAAGATGCAAGTGTACACCGGCAAGGCGGCCGGCGGATACCCCGAGAAGAACCAGGGCGCGCGCGTCGTCCTCGATCTGACCGAGGGACTGCCGGACGGTCACAACGTCACGTGTGACAATTTCTTCACCTCCTACGAACTCGGGCAGCGGCTCCTCGAGAGGAACCTCACCATGGTGGGCACGGTGCGAAAGAACAAGCCCGAGCTCCCTCCCGCGCTGCTCCAGTCCAAGGGCAGACAGGTCTCGTCCTCCAGGTTCGCCTTCACGCCCACCGCCACTCTAGTGTCCTACCTGGCAAAGAGAAATAAGAACGTGCTGCTTCTGAGCACGCGGCACGCGGAGCCCGACGTCAGCGATCGCCGAGACCGGAAGCCGGCCCTCATCCTAGACTACAACTGCAACAAGGGCGGCGTGGACAACCTAGACAAGGTGGTCGGGACCTACAGCTGCAGACGGATGACCGCCCGCTGGCCCCTGGTCATCTTCCACAACATCCTCGACGTGTCCTCCTACAACGCCTTTGTCATATGGCGAGAGATCAACCCCGACTGGATGCCCGGGAAGCGGAACAAGAGGAGGGTGTTCCTGGAGCAGCTCGGAAAGGCGCTCGTGAAGCCCTTGATCCAAAGAAGGCAGCGTCTCCCCCGCACCGAAGCCGCGTCCGCACTTGTCAAAGTCATACGGGGCGAGCGTGTATCCGCCGAGGCTCGTCCGCAGGCCCGCGAGCGAGCCGCCGGCCCGGCCGCCGCCGCCGCCCCGGCCGCCCCGCTGGGGGCGAGTAAGAGGAAGAGGTGTCAGGTCTGCCCACCCAAGAAGGACGCCAAGACACACACAGCGTGCTGCAGGTGTAAGAAATACATCTGCAAAGGCTGTTCACACCCATACTGTCACACTTGTGCCCACTGGGCCTTTAGCCAAGACGGGACAGAGTGACCCCGGGGGGGACACTGTGTGCTAGGCATAATAGAAGGACAACGGGAGGGTTATGTAACAACAACCATACCCAAAAGGCACAATATCCACAACCAAGGGAAGGTAGTGCAGGAGGGGGGGCGTTTTTAGAATCAATACCCAAACTCACACGGGGCCCAAGGGCAGTACGGGGGACAGCCTGTCACTTCGCACACAGGGCCCTTGGCCGTAATGTTGAATCTGTGAGTGTCCACCACAACCTCTCAGTTATCCAAAACTTTATGTTGTATCCTGTCTGTGGAATTTGGAGGCTGTGACAATAGATCCAGCTTTCAGTAGTGTAGCAAACCACGTATCAGTTATCCAACACTTGATGTTCTAGCCAACGCACTAATACAGGGAAGTACTTATAAGTCAGTTTGGGTTGTTACAAGAGTTTACATTTATCAACACTGGGGAAGAGGTATCAGCTATAACAAGTAGGACTATTATGGGTAACCTGTTCATCTTCGTTGCAACAATCCACTTGTCTCTATGTATGCATCTGTACGAAAAGCACAGTGTAATCAGTGATGGACCTGTGCTTGAAGAAGACTACCTGGGTGTGGATGGGGGACTTGACCTTGACGGAGAATATCGTGGTATGGATGGGGGACCTGAGTTTGACGGGGAAAATGGGGTTATGAACGGAGGCCCTGAGTTTGTGAACGGAGGCCCTGAGTTTGACAGACCCGGATTACAAGGAAAATCTAGAGTGGCCCGCTCTATCCAAGGTGGTTCGGATGACCACTCTATGCCTGACCTCATTGGGGTAGAGAAAGGTTATTGCTACAGGAACATTTGTAGGCAATTTGACACCTGGAACGTTACTTACCGGGTGACATTGATGAAACCATACCAAGTGTATAAACTTGATGGTAAATGTCTGCCTATCACTCTAGTGCGCTACTACGGAAAAGGAAAGCCTGACGTCTCAGTGTTCTCTGTGGTGTTTAACTGGAAGACAACGTCTACTCAGTCTCTAATACCCAGTGGATCACAATACAAGGCAGGTGTACAGATCTTGGTGAATTGTGCATCTGGAAGAGACATGGATGGTCCCGGAACAGCCGTGGTAGATCGGCCTTACTACGCAGCCTGTCCTGTGGACTGTACCGGATACAACGTGAACACTGGTGCCAGACTACATTCCCTGGGTCTCAGTGTACTGAAGACTGAAGGTGTGAGGATGATGGACTTGTCATCGGTGTCACTGAATCTGACACTGCTCCGAGAAAGTATGGGGGAGATGTAATTATCCTAACAGTTGAAATGTTATATTGTATTCATTTGGTACTATGGTGATGTGGACCTCTTTTATCAATAAAGTACAGTTGGTAACACTTGACAGTTGCTTGTCTGAGCATACTTTATTTTTTACTTGCATTCAACAGCATTATAAACTATAACAAGGCTACCCAAGCCCTCACAGTGAGCAAGCCTGGAAGCCTTCTAGGCTCCTGCGGCTTCTGTTAAGCTCTGTGTGATTGATGACGCTTTCCTTAGGCCCGCCCTATTATGACTCAGTCAGCAAGCATGGAAGCCTTATAGGCTCCTGTGGCTTCTGTTAAGCTCTGTGTGATTGATGACGCTTTCCTTAGGCCCGCCCTATCATGGCTCAGTCTGCAGAACTGTGGGTCTTTGACAATAGGGGCCAAAGCGATATATTAATGACCATACTGACGTCTCTCAGGAAGCAGAACAGAGTGTACAATGGCACATGGGAAATCAGAGTCTTTCTATACACTCAGATATTGTAATACAGCAAAGGAGAATGACAGTAGCGACGACTCGGACATTGACTTTGTTAGTGGCAGCACATGCAGAGAGCTGCAGTTCAACCCTGTTACAGTTGAAGATGCCCAGCTGCTGTGCACTAGGCTGAAGGTGCAGTGCAAGAAGATGTCTCTCAGTCATACTGCGTCTGGTGTGTTAGGTGCTCCGTGTAAGAATGTGAAAATAAAAGGTGACGGAAATTGTTTCTTCAGAGCGGTCAGTGAAGCACTATGTGGTACAGAGGAGTACCATGAGCCAATTCGAAATGCGGTGGTGCAGCAGCTACAGAGCAAACAACATATGTATAGGACCATCCTGAGAGTGTGTTACCGTTCAGTGTCAGAGTACATTACGGAGTCCAACATGAATTGTTTAGGTAGTTGGGCGACCGAAGTGGAGATTCAAGCAGCTGCAGACATGTTGGGGGTAAGCATATATACATACTATACCAACCGTTGGATTGAATACAGATCTAATGGTTTAGAGGTGTCTAAGCAGGGCATATATTTGGAGAATAGTCGGAACCATTACGAGACAGTCGTTTGTGTCAAGAGGCCTCAGACTCAGTCTTGTTACGGTTACTGCCAGGGTTATGAGATTGGGAACAGCCATATACCACAAGCAGTTAGGTCCTCAGGCTCCAAATCATCTGATTCCGAAAGCAGTTCGGGAGCGGACATGGCAGGTGACTACGAGGATTGGATGTGTGATGATTATCAGGACAATTGTCAAGAGGACTATACCCATAACCGAGATACTCCCGGTGCTGACATGGAGGATACCAGAGACCAAGAGGCTGAAACCAGTCACCGTTCAACCGATAGTCTTGTGGACTACGACATTTACGATTCCGAGGAGTCAGACTACGAGGTCCACACCCAAGACGTCGACAGTGAACAGCTCTACAGTGAACAGGTTGACGACGAAGAGGTGGTCTACTGTGAAGAGGTCTATGGTGAAGAGGTTGACACCGGCGCTGTCGTGGAATGTGAAGAAGTCGATGATGACGAGGTGGTGGACTGTGACGACGTGTACGATGAAGAGGTTTACGACGACGAGGTGGTGGACTGTGAAGACGTGTACGATGAAGAGGTTGACGATGGCGAGGTGGTGGACAGCAACGAAGGCTACAGCGAAGAGGGTGGCGAGTTACAGGTTTACTGTGAAGATGGTCACGACTCGATTCCAGCTGTGGAAGATTCGAGAAAGCAACATTTGATGGAAAGCATGCTTAGTTGGTCTATACTGAACACATCATGGCATTCCTTCCTAGAATGGCTGGGGGAGCGCTGGTGGGGATCAGTCTCTAAAGAGCAGATTATCACATTCATGGATACATCTAACAGTCGCAAAGGGGACATTGTCGTCGCAGCACACTTCGGTGGCATGCAAGGAGGAGTGTGTTCGATTATGGTGAAGACACAGGATTCAGTCATGACCTTTACTGTTGTTATTAGTCGAGGCAGGTACATCTGTACCGATATGGTACAAGGTCTATTTTCAACTCCTATTGACATTATGAAAGTTCTGGTGCGTAAACTGGGAGAAGGACACTTGCTACGTAGACCCAGGTGGATGGCTCATGACCCCAAATACTTTGCTATGACACAAATTGTGGACGAGCTGCGTTATATTGTAAAGCTGATAAAAGGCTCATGGTGGGGAGCTGCATTCCTCAGTTTGGAAATGTCCCCACCACATGGTAAAGTGATAGAGCTTCTACGAATGAGGACAAACAAGCACACCAACCCAGCTGCCGCAATCCATTATATGAATGAGGACAGTTTGGGATACCTGTTTGATATTGTAACTGCCAAGGGAAAGAGATTCAAGGTGACGTTTGATAACTTGGGGTTTACGATTGGGACAGGTGTACACTTTCCATATATCACATCTATTCTTTCCCGCATCTGCTGCCTTGAAGATGCAACCTTTGTTGCCCGACCAAAGAACCACATCTTTGGGGATGAAGGCCTGGAACGTCACCCAGGTGTCACAGATGCCAGACACAATGTCTAGAGTAGGAAAGATATAGGTGGAGAGCATATGTAATCACTGTCATATCGCTTGGTAAATGTGCCATTACAAAGTGCTTGTGGTGTATTATTCAATGTCCATATCCTTCTGTGAATAAAGACAATAATATCCTGAGCAAGAATACCAGGTCACATTTATTTACAGAGTACATAACATTTACATACATCCATATCAAAAGTAGGACATAGTGGCAGCTCAAAAATGAATAAAATGGGTTCAGTGTAGTTAGATCTCAACACATTGCAACCTAGTCATCTCCATCATCATAATCTCCATCCGCATCAGCTCCATCCTCATCATCGGCCATATACTTGAGCGAAAGAGACATAACCACATTACCAACAAGTCATACACACAAGCAAAAGTGTCATCACAGTATACACTACCATATCTACCATTTCATCTTCTGCATTGTTCAACTGGGGAAGAGGAGGTAATGCTAGGTGAGGTTGAGGCCGGTTGACGACTTCTGGGGGCAACAGTGGAGGAGCTTGTTCCAAGACAAGGTTCCTAGGTCCCTCATCGTCAGACGATAGTATGTAATCACTCTCCTGAATGTGTATTACAGACATGGGAAATGTATCACTTATACATGGTATACTTTACAACAGTGAATGAAAGGACATCAAACCGAGTACCTACAGAACGGGTCAGGATTATGGTAGATACCTGTGGAATAGAGACGAGTGTTAGAATCAGTACAAGTTAAATGCCTGTGATGAGTATGGTCTATGAAAGAGGTGTCTATAGAGTATGATATAACATGCGTCTCTCCTACCAGGCTCAGCTCGCTATTGTCAGTTTCTATACCACTCTCCTCTGACATGATTAGAGTTCGGAAATGCACAATTGCCTGAGGTAAGGAGATATAGGTCCATGATTAGCTGTTAAATGCGACAGTTGCAGTAGGTGTCACAGTTAAACACCTTTTCATGAGTGGGTTAAGTTACGGGTTAGGTGTGGTTGTACAGAGGTGAAAGCTGTTCGTAAGGCTGCATGTGATCATAATCATGATGAGCAACTAGCCACGTCTCTAGCAACAACAGTTAGAAAACATAAGGCCCTTTCCTGGGGTTGGTGAGAGTGTGCGGCTTTGGGGTATGGTTCCACTTTTCCTACTATTTACAATGGCTGAATCACAAGAACTATGATACCAATTACATACACATAGCAAAATAGGTAAGTGGTTGGAAGATGGCCTATATGGGGAGAAGACAATTCGACTCACTCCGTGTCGCTAAGCAAAGGAAATATGGCAACTGGCCTCTATTGAACAGATCCTGGCTTCCACTGGTAGAATGGCTGGGTGAGAGGTGGTGGGGCTCCGTCTCTAAAGAGCAGCTAATGTCATCCCTAAATAGATCCGAAGTTACTGTAGGAGCTATTGCCATCACGGCCTACTTTGGTGACATGCAGGGAGGAGTGTGTTCCTGTATGGTGAAGAGCACTGACAATACTCTCATCCCATTTGATATACACGTCACCCAAGGCTATTACAAATGCACTGAGTTCCTAGACTGGGACAGAGGTGACCCTGTTCAGCTAATAACCGATGTGCTTAAAGCAGTCCCAAGCGGTTACTTGATGGCTAGACCAAGAGACATACCTGATGAACAGAACAATTGGTCTGGCAAATGTGTAGTGGAAGGGATGCGTGAAATGATACAGCTACTAGAGGGTGCATGGTGGGGACATTCGACGGGCAGTTCCCCAATGTCATCAAATCACATTGAAGTTATACAGGACCTAAAAAAGATGGAAGATGAATACCCCAAGCCAGCTGCAGCGATCTGTTACATGGATGAAGAGGAATATGGATACCTCTTCGAAATTGTAACAGCAAAAGGACAACCATACAAGGTCACGTTTGATAAGTCTGGGTTTGTGCTTGATACAGATATACACTTTAACTCAATGACAAGTTTGCTGGACCATATGACAACGGTTGTAAAGGTTTCCTTTGTACCAAGACCCCTTTCTACAACACAGGACCTGTGCATGAGCAAGATGGATGTAACAGGAGGGAGAAGGAGGGGACCAGTGGAGACAAGTGGAGGCCTACCCAGTCTCAAAACGTTCCATACAGACTAGCCCGTATGACCAGAGGTATAGGCCATGACCATTGTATTACTGTACATCTCAATTAATATTTGTGACAGTATATGTGTCAATGTAATATACATTACATATCATTGTTTTGACATGCAATCAATAAAGTGTATCACCAGTCATGTCAGAGCCTTGTTCTTTTTATTCACATACATTACAAAGAGCAGTACCGTTGCAACTACACATGTTTCACAAAGTCATTATAGCTGGGCTATCCACCCGGTACTGCTTCATCCAACCGTGTCTGTGCTATCCACACAAGCTTACTTTCTCCATCCCTGTCTGTTTATCTTCCCGTCACCTGGGCACTCATCCAACCTTGTCTATGCTGTCCACACAGCCTCATCCAACCCTGTCTATGCTGTACACACAGGCTTACTTTCTCCAGCCCTGTCTGTTTATCTTCCCTTCACCTAGGCAACGGCTCTATTTGTTTATCCAGCTCTGGGCACTCGTCCAACTGTTTCTGTGCTGTCCACACAGGCTTACTTTCTCCATCCCTGTCTGTTTATCTTTCCATCACCTGGGCACTCATCCAACCTTGTCTGTGATGTCCACACAGGCTCATCCAACCTTGTCTGTGCTGTCCACACATGCTCATCCAACCTTGTCTGTGCTGTCCACACAAGCTTACTTTCTCCATCCCTGTCTGTTTATCTTCCCGTCACCTGGGCACTCATCCAACCTTGTCTATGCTGTCCACACAGCCTCATCCAACCCTGTCTATGCTGTACACACAGGCTTACTTTCTCCAGCCCTGTCTGTTTATCTTCCCTTCACCTAGGCAACGGCTCTATTTGTTTATCCAGCTCTGGGCACTCGTCCAACTGTTTCTGTGCTGTCCAACTCTCTGTGTTTACCCAACCGAGCATTACAGGGAGGCAGTTAAATAGCAAGGTCTGTTCTTAGGATCTGTTAACAGTTTGCCTCTCTCAGCACTGGGGAAGAAATATCAAGTGTGCATTCGAAATGACTGGGATGGAAGTGACCTATGGAAACTGGCCTCTATTGGACAGATCATGGCTTTCATTTGTAGAGTCACTGGGTGACCACTGGTGGGGTTCCGTATCTGAGGAACAAATGATATCTTTCCTCAATAGACCCGAGGTGAAGGTGGGAGCTTTTGCCATAGCGGACTACCGTGGAGCGGAGCCCGGAGGAGTGTGTTCATGTATGATGAAGACAGGGGATTGTGACATTATCTCATTCGCCATATATGTCACTGGAGGCCGTTACAAATGCACCGACTTCCTAGAGTGGGAATACAGTCAACCAGCAAAAATTATAGAAGAGATGATTGCAAATTACCCAGGAGGGTACCTGATGGCTAGACCTAGAGCCATACCTGGTGGTCAAAGCAAGGGGACTTGCATACGTGTAGTGGAAGAGATGCATACTATGATACAGTTACTAAAGAGTGCATGGTGGGGACTGTCTCTTGGGCAGTCGCCAAATGGTAGGTCCCCAGGGTCAAGTGAGCACACTGCCTTGTTAAACAGTCTAAAGAGTATGCAAAGTGAAAACTTCAACCCTGCTGCTGCAGTATGTTACATGGATGAACATCGCTCTGGATACCTCTTTGACATTGTAACAGGGAAAGGAAAGGTATACAAAATCATGTTCCATGGGTCTGGCTTTCGATGTGGGACCAATCTACACTTCTACACCATAGGAGAGTTGATTGACTACATGAGAGGGGCTAGGAATGTAACTTTTGTGCCACGACCTTCCCCCTAATGTGAGGGGAGACAATGAAAAGGATGGAGTAGGATCGAAGGACACAAGAGGGTTCGATATTCTCAGCACAAGGCTATGGATATGAATAGTGAACTCTTTTCATAACATACTCTGTAAGATATTATACAATGTTACAGCTAGAGTGTACTTTTTCTTGAAATGAATAAACCAAATCAATGGTGTCTTTTGCCTTTATTCAATATATTTGTGAAACATTACTGTATAACATAGTCCTCCTGCACATATCACGCAATTGTTGTTAACCCATACATGTTGCCCCATAGTAAAAGTTATACCAATCCCTTAAAGACATATGGTTATTCAACATAAACTTCAACTGGGTTCTCCTGATCAACACCTCGGTGCTTAACTGTGTGACAGTAGAAAGACTGTCAATGTCTTCTTCCTCACATCCCTCTGCAAGCCTCAGCCCATGGATGAGTTTGGTGTATATGTCCCAGAGTGTTGTTCCATAGAGTATGGTGATTGAGAGATGCCCAGTGATTTCACCTATGTTTTCAGAGGGGCTCTGGATCAAGACTTTGATGTGAGGCCTATTTTCGTCTACAATGGCAATGTTGTCCGCGTACTCGCTCATGGTCTGGTACAGTGCGGAGACGTATTTCATCACAGCATATGGGATGACAATACCCCCACCATACATGTGTCTAGGAGGGAAAGATGTACAGTCGAGGTCTTGGAAGGCTCGCGGGGTTGCCATTGCCATCTCCTGAGTGACTCTGTGGAGAATTCCAAGGTCGTCGAGGGAGACAGATCGCCAAAGAGCTAGGACATTTCTGAGAGCATCATAGTCCTTGTCAGTGCCGAGTTGATGGGAAGGTACGCACACGTAGCTGTCTGCACACTGGGGGAAAGAAAAGGATGCTATTCCACTGGGTCCCCTGGTAATGCTGACAAAGCCTTTCGCCGAACACAGGCCGCATATGAATTGAAACTCCCCTCGGGGAGAAGCGACCAGAACGTCTAAAGCTCCTTTCGCTCTGTCCGAGGCCCAGAGACTTTTTGACATCATGAAGGCTAAGACATTGATGAGAGCCTGCCTGTTGTCGTCATCATAGACAGATAGGGTTCGATTGAAAGGCACTGTGTCCGTGCCAGCTATCTTGATACAGGAGCCACCGTTAATGTCAACGTTCCATTGGGATGAAAGTTTAGATGGATCATTAGTCAGGATCCTTGTCTTGTTGTCATTGAGGACAGTGAACTTGACTGGTATTTTGTCCAAGGTGCCTTGCTTGTATGCGGTAACTGTCATGTTGTCAATGATGAACAGAGTGCTGCAGTCTCCAAAGGGTATGAGCCCTTGCAAGTCAATCTTGAACATGGTAGGCTGATGTGCTTCACTGACCTTGTTCATTGTATGGGTGAACACATACTCCTTCTGACTGAAAGACATCTTTACCCGTGCTTGGGATGCTAAAGGTATACTATCACCGGTCTGTACTCAATGCATGTATACGAAATGGTATATACAGTGCTTTTCGTCTCGATCACGAGAGCCACCGTCTTTCATTGACACACCGTCCTATCCTTCTCTTCTTGTCTTCACCGTAGACACGCTGGATAAGCCTGTGACCGGGGATATTGTTGGTGAACAGGTCCTTGTAGAAGTTTTTACAACCGGTGCAATGATACGTAACCACCCTGCAGTCAGAGGGAGGACGTCTCCTCTTTCCGAGCGTGGCCCGGACAGGGGTGATCCATTTTTTCTCCTTAAAGGTCTCGATCCAGGTTCTCATGACTTTTGCGTCGGCGCAACAGTACGGCATGATGCAAAGAACAGATTCTGGGTACATAACGGGCCCAGAGCTGAACGCGTCAGGGGTCTGTATCTGCAACATGAGTACAGTCTGATACAGAAGGCCTGCCAGGTCAACTAGAGTCCTCTCGCACAGCTCGCTTCTCACTATGGAAAGCCTACCAGTAGTAGAGTAGGTGATCCCAGCGTCTTGCAACATGACAATCGGCAACGAAAGCAAGATGGAGGCGTCAGAGCAAGAGTCGTTGTCGACAAGGGACAGTATGCCTTCCGATATGGCTTCCGTGAGCCTTTTCCCGAGCGAGGCGCTTAGGTTCCTGTAGACATCACGGGGCTGTAGGGACATGTCCTTGGTGATCACATTGCTGCAGACCTCGAGTTTCTCACCGGGCAGACGCGCCACAGTTTCCCTGTTGATCCTTAGGTGCTCCAACTCACTACTACCGCAGACGGGTATCATGTGTTCAGGGCAGTTGTTCATTACCGCGTTGAAAGCCGTGGTTGCCCTCTTCAACCTCTGTCTGACTGAGGAGATTGAGGTGAGCAAGTGCTCTTTGCAATCATCCAGGCTGTGGGAGCCAAGGGCAGAACTGTACATGTAGCGGGGTAAGCAGTAGTCTATAATGCAGTGAGCTAAAAGCTTTCCAGAGCGGTTCACCAAGATAGAGTCAGCATAGTGAGCTATCAGCACCCTGGAGTTGGCGAAACATTTGTTGAAAGGCTGGTAGGGGTGTGAAATGATCTCTGTGTAAGACGAGGAATCGATTGGCGTTAGGGTTCTGGGGGCCGGGGTGTGATGCTCCTCCGTGTTGTCATCTCTAACGGGTTTGGACCCGTGTTCATTATCACCTTCAGACACCACGCTTGTGTCGGAACGCTTGGCCTCGCATATGAGCGATCCACCGAACATGGCCGTGATACACCCTGTGTTAGCCTGGAGGTTCAAGGGGTATCTGTAGAAGGCTGCTTCGCAAGGGTTACACTTGTGATACTCGGGGCATTCGACTGGCTTGACAGAGAGTCCTGTAATGTGCTGTAGCCACGTCTTCACAGTTTCTAGGTAGGTCGTTTTAACACTGGAGTTGGCTACCTGCAAGCGATCCAGTGTTTGTTGACTAAAGTGCTTGTTCTTTGATGATTTGATGAGACTGCTCCAAGGAAAGAACCCTGCTGCCATCTTGGACGCGATGAGTTGCGATGCTTTGCACGCTAACAGGTCTCTGAGGATGGCTTCCTTGCGCGAGAACATGTGGTTCATGCAGTATTTCCAGTCCTTGTACAGCGTTCTCACTGTGATGGTGTCGCTCGACGCAGACTCGTAGCCCTGTACGGGAACCAGTGTCGTAGAGACCGCAGAGAACCCAGAGTCCAGCTTCAACGTTATAACATCGTCCACTCGGTAAGAGGTGAGGAAGGAGCTAGCTCGATGTAAGTCTAACCACTGCCCGTGATCGTCCAGGATCGGTTCCCTCTCCAGGTATAAGATTACATCTCCAGCCTTGAGCTGGTGCCAGGGAGAGGTTGAAAAGCAGGACAACACGTCAGTCTCCAGTTTGACACAGTCTCCCCTCATGACGCAGGATATGAAGGTGTCCGTCACGGCAGAATCACAAGGGGAGCGCATACTTTTGAAGGCCGACAGCCCCCTGACCTTTACGGAGATCGAAGACAGATCACCCTTGTCGTCTAGGTTGTGACTGAGAGCCACGTAGGTCTTCTTAGCTACGTGACAGTAGACCGAGCAACTGTTTTCATACTCCAGCTTGACTCTCCTGTCTTTAACGAAGGGCCCTGTGACATCCGCAACTTCTTCGGACCCAGGGACTCTTGCCACAAAGACGGGATATCCTTCCTTGGTGAATGTTCCTTTCGGGTCTCTGGCTACATTTCGGTGTGTGTTACCTCTGCCTATCACGTACATCCTCTCGAGAGTGTCCTCAACCAAGGCAGTGTGCACGTAGTCCAGAAAGGCAGGCACCTGGGAGCCAGCCCTCTTAAACATGTCACCCACAGCCTTCCGGCCATCACAGGCAAAGCTCTCGAGGAGTTTGATGTCAGTGTCCCCGGACCGGGGCGTATCTGTTCTGTGCACGACTACATCAGACACGTCCCTTTCGGGGATGTCCCGGGGACCGTATCCGACTGAGACCATGACACTGTCAGTGTCTCCGTAGACAACAGGGCAGCTGTGCTGGTAGAACGTAGACACACAGTTGTTTACAACGGCAATCTGTTGCCTGCCGTGGCCAGATATGAGAGGCCCGCAGGGACGAGGAGCCGTTCCGTAGAAGGAGTTGGCTAGGACTTTACACTCTCCCTCCTGTAGCTTGTAGTAGACCCGCTCGGCCTCGCTGATGTCAGGGTTCTTGAGTTTCCTCTTGAACTCAGCTCGCTGGTTGAGATAGTACTCTACCGAGGAAGAGAATATGCCCGGAGCACGGATGAAGCAGCCTTGGGTTTGGTCGTACTTGAGAATGAGCGATGCGTACTGAAACCCCTCAGCCTCCCAGTTGTAACACACCCAACCCGATAGATCGTGGGGAAAGTCAACGGGAGGCCAGGGGATGGTGGTCTCAGGTGAGATGTTGAGAGCGCACATGATCGAGGGGTACATACTGGAGAAGTCAAAGGACAGCTCCAGACCCATGCCGGGCCCCGAGTAGTGTAGGCCAGTGAGTGGGTCACACACAGATCCTCCCTTCCACATGTCACTGTCACCATTGTCTGAGGCGAGATTAGGATCCCATCGCAGTCGGCTGTTCAGTTCCATGCCCAGGGGTCCCGCTTTCACTCTGAGGGTATCGAGTGTAAACTTGAGCTGGGGGATCTGAACCGAGTGAATGCTCTGCACAAAGCCGCAAAAGTTATCCCCTCTCCCGTGTACCACCACGTCTATATTGAGAGTGGCCCTACATCGATGAAACAGAGTTGATACTGGGTTGAGAACTTTAGCCAGCCTGGCGCACAGCTGTGAGTCGACCAAGTTGTAGACGAGCACGGCAAATAGACTCCTACCTCCGAGTCTGATCATCTCGTCCATGCTAGAGTAACCCACGTCCGCTAGCTTGCAAAGCTTTCTGGTGTCCTTTGGAACCTTTCTGTGTAGCTTCCTGACCTTGGAGATGACAAAGGGTGCCACGTCGTTCAACTTCATGCTGGTACACGCAAACTTTATATCTCTGGTCCCCGCCATCCTGTACAGATCTATGATGTTCATACCGCAGCTGTTCATCTTGAAGTGGCCCAGCTTGGCCTTGTCTTTGTTGAACGTTTGGATGTGCACAGATATCAGTTGGAGCTTGTACTCGGTCAAGGTTCCGTTGAGCAACACAGAGCCTACGCTCTTCAGCATCTCCTTGTACATATCAAGGTAACGTACGTTTTCAAACTGGAAGAACGGTACCATGTCATGGGCCAGGGCCTTGGTGACAAAGAGGCCGTACCAGGCTCGCAATAGCGAGGCTCCTCGTTCCTGGGTAACGGCGTCTCGGAACTTGGTGTAATTCGATTGAGTGTAAAAATGCACACGCTGCTCGATCACTCTCACATCGAATTCGGCGTTGAACACGTACAGCAGTTCTATGCCGTACTTGTACAGCAGTTGGATCATCTTCTCCAGGACTGCGAGTTCTCCGGAGCACGGGTAAAACATAATCCTTCTGACATCGTCTATACCGGCACCCCTGGCTAGTTCGTGGTCAGCCTCTGGTTGGTGGTTGTGTGTTACCTTACATTTGTTATAGACAACTATCAGCTTCTTCCTGTGGTGGTCAGGTGAAGTCTTGGGTATGTGGGAGTTGAGGATCACGAGAGAGATGCAGGTTATCTCGTGCTGCTGACCTGGCATGTCAGGAGATAGAGTAGGGATAGAGACGTGCTTACTATGTTTTGGCAATTGTGACCTGCCAGTGTCTAGCATGTGAACCAGCTTAGTCCTGTACTCTGTCATGCCCTCGACCGTACGCTCAGTGCAGTAGGGGAACCTGTAGGCGAATGAGTCGCATCTTAGGGACATGTCTCGGTATGATTTGTCAAACACGGTCTCAATGTCCAGACACGCTGCCTTGTAGAAATAGGCCACGTGTTTACTGTCAAAGAGCTTAGTCTCAGCCTCAGACAGGTCGTGATCATAGATGAGTTCGGATACTGAGAGCACCTGGTTCAGCTTGTTTGCAGACATGAAATAGACCCTACCGAACATGACATTGGAGCACAAGGCAGGCGTGTTACCGTCTCGAGCAATGTAGTAGCCCTTGTCGGGGCAAAAGTCTCCGAAAGTGAGTGCTCCCCTTACAGATTCTACATACCTTTTGGCCAAGGATATACATTTAAGCGGGAAAACGAGAGCATTTACTTTCCGCTTAATGTCATCATGGAGAACGTGGACGTTCACTGGCTCAGCAGCAAAGTGTTTAGACCAATTTCTACCAACCAGCTCCCAGGTCTCTTCCTCGCCATCCTGATCGCGACCCAAGTCTAGGTCATAACCCACAACAGGAGCTATACCAGTAACTTTGAAGTGTACCGTAGTGTAGATTTTGATATCTCGAGCCTGCACCACCAACCCTCTGCATAACAGCGCCTCCTCCTGTCTGTTAAAGAGGACAGACTTGATCATCACCCCTACCAGATTAGGTTCAAGGTCAGGGTTTACAACTCTACGCTCGGGGTAGATGTCAGGAAAGTAATCCACGAAAGGCACGGCTTTGTTCATGATTGTTACTCAAGAGACCTAGGGGACTTTATTTTACAGAGTGTAGTCACATATTTTCGTAGAACTACTGTTCAGTGACAACCTGAAACCCTTTGTATGGTATCAAGCATCCAACTGATGCTAAGATATCAAATGTTGAACTAAGGAGCATATGGAGAGCAAAGGATGAAAGATCTTAATCGAAACCAAGTACAGACCTACACAACCAGGCCTGAATTATCCGTTCAGGGCTGAATTACCCATTTGTGACCAAGTCTGAGGTACCCGACCACGGCTGGCTCATCCGAGCAGAGCTGAGTTATCCATTTGCGACCAAGTCTGAGGTGCCTGACCACGGCTGGCTCATCACAACAGAGCTGAGTTATCCATTTGCGACCAAGTCTGAGGTACCCGACCACGGCTGGCTCATCCGAGCAGAGCTGAGTTCTCCATTTGTGACCAAGTCTGAGGTGCCCGACCACGGCTGGCTCATC